>NW_024068543.1:0-128251 GCF_009389715.1 Phoenix dactylifera | reverse complement strand
AGCGAACAATCAAGTAGTCCTAGGTTCAATCTCTTATACTTGATTTCAATATTTGATTTTGTCTGACTTATTTTTCGATGCCACCTATTGCCATGATTTACCATTTGGTATAAGTTTTACGAACAGTTTGTTACGGCTTTTGCCACTATTTTGGCCGTATAAGTTTTATGAACAGTTTGTTATGGCTTTTGCCACTATTTTGACTGCTAATATAAACCTTTTCTGCTGTAGTGCCAAATCCACCATGGTGCCTTGGGATCCACTAGAGCCACGTAGTGTCCACTGCCCAAAGAATTTAAAGAGCAACCATGAATTAACATGTACTCTAGAAAATTTTCACTAATTTGTGAAAAATTGGAGTACATACGGGTATTCTAAGCTCTAAAGCCCCTTCCAGTGATAGGGATTAGTTGGTATCGTCGAAGCCTATCAAAAACTCAGAAAAACAATTTCAAAATCCACCAGAACAAGCAATCCCACCGAAATGGTGATTCTAGAACAAAAATATCTTCTAACAGGTGAATCTAGTGCATCAGATTGCTTGGATGGTACCTATTTTGCTTCCGTATTTCGTTTGACGATGACAAATGTACCATCAGACACCTCAGTTTTCAAGACCGAGTCAAAAATTGTTTCCTTGGCCTTCTGACTTGCCATTAGTCATTTCACATAGTGGTCAGTTCACTATCGGATTTGGTTTGAATTGGCTCAGGTTTTCCATGGATTACTCTCTAGAAGGCTCTCTTTATGGTTAAAACCATCTGACAGTGGCTTCTCTTTTGACGACGTGGAGTGCATCGTTCCATGCCTTCTAATGGCATCCTACATGCTATCAGATCAAACTTGGCCTCTGTTGGCACTTTCAATCACTTGGAATGGTCCTGGCGTGTATCAACTCCCCCCAGATTCGAGGAGCTCGGCTCCAACAAACTACACACTTGTTGCTTTTTGTAGAGGTCTGGCCTTAGGCATTATAGATCTTTAAACTTGATCAATGATCTCTCTGACCTAGGTCTACCCTTACATTTGACCAGAAACTTCTGACTTGATGGGTGTTAACATTTAGACACATTACCTTGTATTACAGTTATAGTTGAAACAGTTGAAGCTTAACTGAAGCTAAACTGAATTCAGTTGTTAGTTAGTCTGTTAGTCAGTTAATCAGTTAGTTAGTGAATTAGTTATTTGATCTGTTATTCATTCAGTTACGGATAATTTGTATATATAATTACTGTTTGTAAGAAGAAAGCAAGAAGAAGAAATAAGGAAGTTTAGCAGCCTCTTTTTCAGTTGCTCTGTTTTCTTCTCCAAAGTCATTCTACTTGGGTTTTCTTTTTTCTCTTTCCCCACTTGAGAAGTTTACATGGTATCAGAGCTCTAAAAGCTTCCTTTCATGGCTGCCTCCGCTGATAGTAGGGCTGACTCAGTTTCTTCCCCGGTTTAGAGCATAGTCGAAGATCCAATGAGCCCCTATTTTCTGCATCATGGAGATAGCACAGGTTTGGAGCTTGTTACTTTGATTTTGAATAAAAAAAACTATTCAACCTGGAGCAGATCAATGATTATGGCCTTGAGTGTTAAAAACAAGGAAGGGTTCATTGATGGCAGCATTCCTCAACCCCACCGAATGATCCACTCCATGGGGCTTGGAGAAGATGCAACATGGTGGTTTCAGCATGGATTTTAAACTCTATCCCAAAAGAGATGAGCACCAGCGTGATCTACATGAAGATAGCAAGAGAAATTTGGCTTGATCTAAAGGAACGATTCAATCAAAGCAATGGTCCAAGAATTTATCAATTACAGAAGACTATTTCATCCCTTTCTCAAAATCATGGCATTGTAATCTCTTATTTCACCCGTTTAAAGGGATTATGGGAAGAATTGGCCAACTTTAGGCCTCGGCAACAAAGTGAATATCAGTCTGAAGAGCAAGTCATTCAGTTCTTGATGGGATTAGATGAATCCTATTCAAATATTCGCGGACAAATTCTACTGATGGATCCCTGCCACCTGTGAACAAAGTGTTCGCTCTTGTGCTTCAGGAAGAACGGCAGCGTGAGGTAACCACAATGATACAAAGCTCTGGGGCTGCTGCTGCTTTTGCTGGTGAGTCCATTCATGACAAACCAAACTATAGTCAATCCTCTTGCAATCAATCTTCAAAAATTCATTCAAAGACAGATTAATGTAGGCCAAATTCGTAGGAAAGATAGGCCTATATGTAGTCACTGTGGCAAAACAGGGCATACCAAGGATAAATGTTATCAACTCCATGGATTTTCACCGGATTCAGCTTCACAAAGGGCAAAAGAATAGCTTCTACAGCTAATCAAGCTTCTTGCACTACTGTGCCCGATGAGTTACATGATTTCTCCAAGCATACGATTACCCCGGATCAGTGATAAAAGATCCTTTCGATACTGAAACCCCAGCTGCAAACTTCTGGATGCACTGCTGCTGCACCAAAAATTTCACAATCCTCAATGAACCAAGTTGGAGATCTACGATTGGCAGCTAACAAAATTCAATCACCATCTGCCTCTGCATTCTCAGGTAACAGTGATGGTTGTTTTTTGAGTGTTCTTGATCACAAACAAGATCACATTCCCTGGATCATAGATACAGGGGCCACAGATCACATGGTATGTTCAGCTTCTTATTTCTCTACCAGTACAGCCATTATTAACTCTACTGTGAAACTTCCCACAGGTAAAAGAATCCCTGTGACACATATTGGGACAGTCAGAGTATCAAATTGACTTACCCTGACCAATGTCCTCTGTGTACCTGAATTTTCCTTCAATCTGATTTCGGCAAGTAAGCTCATAGCCACACATCACTGTTGTTTGATCTTTTTGTCGAATTTCTGCCTCATACAGGACCTGTTGAACTGGATGACGATTGGACTGGGGATGCTTAAGGGTGGTCTTTATCATCTTCAGCCAGACAACAAAGCCATTGCTACAAACTTAACAAAGCCACTGCCGCAAACCATTCTCCCCTGCTCTGCTGCACCTTATTCTGCTACACCTTGTTCTGCTTTAGCTCCTTCTCCAATTCCAGCTGCTAAACAATGTGACAATTTTCTTTGGCATCGTCGGTTAGGACACCTATCTTTTCATAGACTTAGTTTGTTACACAAGTTTGTGCCTGAGATAAGTGTTGGTTTGAATGAACATTGCAACATTTGCCCCCTTGCTAAACAACATAGACTAAGCTTTTCTCATTTGAATCATGTTTCCCATTCTATTTTTGAATTAGTTCATTGTGACATTTGGGGACCCATTTCCACTTCTTCACTTGATGGATCTAAGTATTTTTTGACTATTGTGGATGATTATAGTAGAGTTACTTGGGTTTATCTTATGCAATTTAAGTCCCAAACTAGTAGTATCATCCAGTCTTTCTGTAATTTGGTTGAAACTCAGTTTTCTGTCAAGGTAAAATCTGTTAGAACAGATAATGGTTTAGGGTTAATATGGCAGAATTCTATGCATCAAAGGGAATCATACATCAATTAAGTTGTGTTGATACTCCTCAGCAAAATGGGGTAGTAGAGAGGAAGCATCAACATATCCTTAATGTTGCTAGAGCTTTAAGGTTTCAAGCTAATCTTCCAATAACCTTTTGGGGAGATTGTGTTTTGACTGCAGTATACCTCATTAATAGAATACCAACTCCCAAACTTTCAGGCAAATCTCCCTATGAAGTTCTATTTTCCTCTATCTCCCTATGAAGTTCTATTTTCCTCTAAACCTTCCTATTCCCATTTGAGAGTTTTTGGTTGTTTATGTTATGCATCTACTTTAAAAAGACATAGGTCTAAATTTGATCCTAGAGCTAGGCAATGTGTATTCGTCGGATACCCTCATGGTATGAAGGGTTACAAACTATTTGACATTCAAACCAAAACAACACTCATTTCCCGGGATGTTGTTTTTCATGAAACAATTTTTCCATTTCAGCATATTAGTTTTCAGCATAACATGACACTATCTTCCCCATATGAAACTCATGATACTATTTTCTCTATATCTTCCACCAACTCTAATGAACCTTATCCTGCTCAAACTTCCTCTGATTATGCATATTTGCACATTCCAAATACAGCAAACTCACCTCATATGCAGAATTCTGAATCAGCCGGCATATCAAGTGGCACACCAAATGGCACACCCAATGACACATGTTTTTCCACTCCTAATCATCTTCCTTCATCTGATTTTGTTCCACCAACTTTCTCTACACCTAGACAACCACTTAGAAAATCTTCTAGGATTAAACGTCCTCCTACCTATCTCAAAGAATACCACTGCAATTTGGCATCCGATACTCCCCAGTTTTAGTCACTCATTCAACATTCAGGGTCTTGTGCAGATTCAAGTAAACCCTATGATATCTCAAGGTTTTTGGGGTATGAAATGCTTTCCCCTTCTCATCGTTGCTTTGCTCTATCTATATCTTCTGCTACTACTCCCAAAAACTATGCAGAAGCTTCTCAATCAATTGAATGGACTGCAGCCATGGATGCTGAATTTCAGGCTTTGGTTGATAACCATACTTGGACCATCACTCCCTTACCTAAGGGAAAAGAACCAGTGGGTTGTAAATGGGTATATAAACAAAAATTCAGAGTAGATGGGACTGAAGAAAGAAAGAAGGCAAGGCTTGTTGCTAAAGGGTATACTCAACAAGCTGGATTGGATTATTATGACACTTTTTCTCCTGTTGCAAAATTAGTTACAGTTAAAACACTTTTAGCAGTTTCAGCTATCAATAATTGGCACTTATATCAACTTAATGTGAATAATGCATTCTTGCATGGTGATTTGCATGAAGAGGTATACATGACTCTTCCTCCTGGTTATGAGCAGCAAGGGGAGAAAGGTGAAAGACTAGTATGTCGTCTAAACAAATCTATATATGGATTGAAACAGGCCTCGAGACAATGGTTTGAAAAATTATCTTCTTTCATTGTTTCACATGGTTTCATTCAGTCTAAGGCAGATTATTCCTTATTCACAAAGAAAAATGGCTACTCATACGCCGCCATATTGCTTTATGTAGATGATATAATAGTTGCTGGAAATGATGTTTCGTACATCAATCAGTTTAAAAGAGCTCTTGATTTGCAGTCCAAACTTAAGGACTTAGGGGTCCTAAAATACTTTCTTGGCCTTGAAGTAGCTAGAAGCTCAAAAGGAATCTCTATCTGTCAATGAAAATATGTACTAGAAGTATTAGAAGATGCAGGGTATCTTGGTGCAAGGCCTGCAAAATGTCCTATGGCACAGAATGTGAAGCTCAGTAGATATGAAGGTAATCCTATTGCTGATCCTACAGTCTATAGAAGATTTGTAGGACGATTACTTTACCTCACCATAACCATGCCTGATTTAACATATTCTGTACAAGTTCTGAGTCAATTTTTGGATTCTCTAAAGCAACCTCATCTAGATGTTGCTTATCATGTTCTAAGGTATCTCAAGGCCACACAAGGACAAGGATTGTTCTTCTCTTCCACTGCTGAATTGCAGCTAAAAGCTTTTTGTGATGCAGATTGGGCAGCATGCTCCGATACTCGACGTTCAGTTACATGTTTCTGCATTTTTCTTGGAAACTCACTTGTGTCTTGGAAATCAAAGAAACAACATACTGTGTCAAGGTCTTCGGCAGAGGCAGAGTATCATTCCATGGCTTCAACTTGTTGTGAACTCACTTGGTTAAAAAGTCTTCTTGGTGATTTGAATGTTCCACATTTGAAAGAAGCTCTCTTATTTTGTGACAATAAGGCAGCCTTGCATATTGCAGCTAATCCAGTATTTCATGAGAGAACTAAACACATAGAAATAGATTGTCACATTATAAGAGATAAAATTCAATCAGGGATGGTTCGAACCCTACATGTGTCCAGCACCAGACAACTTGCTGATTTACTGACTAAAGGACTTGGAGCTACTAGATTTCACACTTTACTTGGCAAGATGGGTGTTCACAATTTACACACTCCATCTTGAGGGGGAGTGTTAACATTTAGACACATTACCTTGTATTACAGTTATAGTTGAAACAGTTGAAGCTTAACTGAAGCTAAACTGAATTCAGTTGTTAGTTAGTCTGTTAGTCAGTTAATCAGTTAGTTAGTGAATTAGTTATTTGATCTGTTATTCATTTAGTTACGGATCATTTGTATATATAATTACTGTTTGTAAGAAGAAAGCAAGAAGAAGAAATAAGGAAGTTTAGCAGCCTCTTTTTCAGCTGCTCTGTTTTCTTCTCCAAAGTCATTCTACTTGGGTTTTCTTTCTTCTCTTTCCCCACTTCAGAACTTTACAATGGGCTCCAAGCCAAAACAGCTCCATCATTGAGGATAGCCTTAGTTTCTATTTTTCTTCTTCTTCTACAGTAGTGATAGTTGCAAGTCTCATACCTCATCAACTTTGTCTTGTCCTTCAATATATAATGAGAGGTCAATGACATTAAAGATGGGACTGAAGTAAACATCTTCAAGACAATCATGTGCATACGTGTTCTCCTTCACACGCTCAATCATTAGGTATGGCCTGAGGCACCTAAGATGAATTTGCTAAAGGATCTAGGTGGACGTCATTCTGGTTGATTGTGAACGAGGACATATCTCACAGTTGAAAGGAACCCACTGGCACCCCTAATTTGCACGATCTTGGTATGCCTTGTTACTTTTAGCAATATTCTTTCTCTCTTTATCATGGATCTATTGGACCAAGAAAAATATTCTATTTCGACAAAAGCCCTGCCTGATATTTACAAAGGTACCAGATCCAATGGATACCATGGTGTCAACCCTACCATGATTTCAAATAACAATTATCCTACCAAGTGGTTGATGCTGCTAGTTTATGCAAGTCAACCTGGGACAAGATCAAATCCAAAATAGCTGAGTCCCACCTACGACAAGAATCCACTTTAGGTTTCCTAAACTGCGATTAACCATTTCTATTTGCTCATCATTATGAGGATGAAAGGCACCTGACTACAACAATGTTGACGTTTCTTCCATCCCATCTAGGCAAGTGCCAGAGAACTCAGACTCCCAGGGTATTAGGTTGGCTAGTGAAGAAAGATGCCAAGTCTTCTATAGCAATGAGGATGTTGTGTGCATAGCATCGGCCTTTGATTATCTGAAATGATAGCGATGGGGATTGAAGAAAGGATAGAGAGTAGCATGTGTCCATGTGCCTTGACCTTCAAAAATTTTTACCACCATCACATTTTCATTTGAAGATAAGAGTATAGCGCTAAGCTACGATAGAAAGCTAAGTTACACCTATTCCTAAGATAAAAAGTAGATTAAATTAAGATAAAATTGATTCATTAGATTAATTACTAGAATGGTCTCTCAATACAAAGTACAATCCAATATTTATACTAAAATAGAATAAATACCCACTATCATAGTTGCCATCGACATTTGGCCCCTACTCCTAGTTGTTCTTCTAACGCCAGTTATCTTTTATTATGCATCTTCAAAAGCATGGTTATCCTATATCAACTCTTAGGCTAATAACCATATTTTATCATTCTCAGCTTAGTATGGATCCTCTTTCACTTCAGCCTATGATACAATTTTGAAAGGATGCTACTAACCAACAATATGAGAACATCCAATGGCAACCGACAGCACCACTCACACCAATCAACACCTCCTAGCCTTTCTCATAATGGAAGATAGATATCCTCAAGCAGAGAAAGTTTCTCATAGTAGCCATCGACTACTTCACCATGTGGGTTGAATTCAAGCCATTAGCCCGAATCACCAAAAACAACGCCCAAATTTCATCTGGAAGGCTATTATTTGCCAATGCAGTCTTCCTTAGATAATCATTAGTGACAACGATAGAGAGTTTGACTACTTCCTTTAAGGAGTTATGTGTAGAGTTTCAAATTGACCATCAGCTAATTTCGATCGGACATCCTCAGACCAGAAGAGAAGCTGAAGTGACCAACAGAACGATCCCATAGGGCTTGAAGATGAGGCTGGATCAAGCAAAGGAACTGTGGATAGATGAGCTATACAACATCCTTTGCGCATATCGGACCACATATCGAACCCCAACTAGAGAAATACCCTTTAGCCTCCCATTCACCTTGAAAGTTGTAATGCTATTGGAGGTTGGCTTACCGTCTCACAAGGTGGACCCATTCAAGGAGTAGCAAAATTCGGAGGACCTCTGAGCCAACCTCGACCTACTGGAAGAAGTGAAGAAGCAAGCCCTAATCCTGATGGCAACTTATCTGCGATGAGTAGCTCAACATTATAATTCTCAAGTGAAAGTCAAGTTTTTCCGACCTAAAGATTTGGTGTTCTAAAAGACCGAGGAGTTGCAACTCAGTAGCAAGCCAAGCATGCATCAAACAAGGAAAGACAATACTAAGCGTCGAAGATTGTTCACCCTCGAACCTACTGTTTGGAGCATCTTAGACACCTGTAACTCAGACATAAAATTTAGCCAATCTCCGAGTGTATTATCAGTAAGACAAATCTTATTGTTGTGTAAACCTAACCTCAATAAATGAAACATCTTTTTTTTCCAAAATTGTCAAGGTGTTTCAGATGGGGTTACTCATTCTCAAGCGAATCAAGGAAGGTTGGATGCATCTTCCAAGGACCACCGACCACCCAGCCCTCAACAAGCATGCATGCATAAATATTTCTACTTGGGCAACACCTCCGCAATGTACTAGCCCTCATGCCAAAAATCTAGCAAGCTAATCGATCTCTCTAGATTAGAAGGGCCTGGGTGCACAGGTTAGGTGAGTTATCGAACAGTCCGAAGGAGAAAATATTTTCTTCTTGTACCAACCCTTATGCTGAAAACCTAGAAGGTAACTGATTTCTCTAATTTGGGATGGCCTTGGTGCATAAGTCGAATGAGCCATTTAATGGCCCAACGAGGCAACTTCTCCATCTCATACCAGCCCTCGTGCCAAAGAGCTAGCGAGCTAACCAATCTCTTTAGGTTGAGTTTCGCATGTGTTTGGAAGTCACTAATGCTAAACTCAATTTTGAGCTAAACTCTACGTTGCTCAACCTCTCATATTTGTTTTAATGGCATTCATGTGAGTAAAATAAAAAATTTAATGGTGATAGACTAGTGAGTATTAGATTGCACTGAATGTGCCTGCTATTTTCACATAGCTTGACTTTAGCCCCTACGGCTTTTTTTTTTTACACAGGAGGTGGGCGTGGAGTTGAAACTTAGTTTCAAACTTCGGCATACTTTCTTTGGAGCAAACATGTGGAAGTTCACACTCTAGATCAGAACCATGGTTCAAGCCTTCGACTTATCATAACTAAACATCCCAAGGTGAAAATAACAAGTGGGAGAATCACGGTTCATTGCAATACATTTTGGTAAGTTGCAGCTCCAATAATTATGATTATTTCAGTGAAGTTGTCCAAGCCGAACTCTAGTTCCATGACATCAGGCTCCTTTACTAGTATAGGACACAGAAGTTGAGTTTCGTTGGGTAAAATTGTCCTGATGATTTTAAATGTTTGGCACGCATGTGGTGTCCTAATTCTTTGGTAGTTGCAACATCGAGCTTTTCTTATTTGGCTTTTAGTCCATAAGCTATACATTTCCAAAAAAACCTGCAGAAACAATATATTCCAAGTGATTACATGCATACACATTAACATTCTATTATATATCTCAGCCTACATATACCATTCACTGTAAGTAAGGTGTTAAGGTGCTGTGGTATTAGATACTATCACTTATTCCGAATTTCTATATGAGACCAAATAAGTCCGAAAAGGATTGGGATAGAAAGGGGCGTTGGGCTGTATCTCACAAATAATGTATCTGGGAATATATCCATATCAATGTCCACATTCTTTTGATGGATTCAAATATGAGTACGGATATCTGTCTGATGCTAAAATTTGGACATTTGTGTCCATATCTATATAGCATCTGATATAAAAATAGATGTTTATTTATATTGTCTGATCCAGTCTCATCCTTACAATAATGATGCTATTTTGGTAAATATATATTCTGTTTTGCACATGCATTATGTGATGCGGAAGCTCCATTAATGGATTCAATGGACTATATATTTTACGGTCAGATTATTCAAGATTGCCATCACATCTTCAAGCTGACCAAATATTGCAGCCATGCATGCCTTTTTTTTGGCTTTCAATTATTGTATGTCATTTGGTGATAAAATATAGTTGTTTGAAGTTCACATTTTGTTGATCAAACTTCTCCTTTTGTTTATGGAACCTCTCTGATGGTCTGCTTTTAGGAAGTGCACCTAGGAAATTGATTGAACAATGCTTCTAATTAAATTAGTCATTCTTCTCGAAAATATGTGAAGAGGATCGCATGGAATTTTAATATTGCAGGTAAATAGAGGGTCAAATATAGCTGCTTCAGGGTTTTATGGGTGGGGGAAGATGGTAGGAGTCAGGACCTGGGTTTATATGGTTTGGTCAAAGGTTCGAAGTACTAAACGAAGAACCAATAAATATGGCCTGTATAATACCACCCATATTGTCTCGCATCAACATAGTGTACCAATAGAGTTAGCCTGTACCTTGTTTCCGCGCAAGTTTGTACCATGGTACATACTATACGAGCCAGAAGATTGGGATAGGCTGGTACCTCAATTTTTGAACCCTTAGTCTGAAGTGATGTTTTAGTCAAAAATTAGCAAAAGATGACCAGATTTAAGAAATTTAATCAAACAACAAGAGAACTACAAGAACATCCGCTTATATTGGGGGAAAGAGGCTTGTTGCCCAAGGTGATAAGCCAAGAGGGGGGGTGAATTGGTTTCTCTAAATTTTTATTATCTTAATTTAATCAATCGATGAGTGAGTGAAGTTTAAAACAATACACAATGCAAACACAAAAAAGTATAGTGGTTCGGTGCTCTCCTAAGCACCTACGTCCACTCCCCAAGCGACCCCATGGGAATTCACTATAATCCCGCGAATTACAGTTGGATTGTTTTCCGGGCTCACAATCCAAAAACCTTTACACTTTGGTTTTTCGGGATCACCAAGAACCTATGTTGGTTTTACGGGCTCACCAACGAACCTTCACAATTGGTTTTACGGGCTCACCAACAAACCTTCACCGTTGGTTTTACGGGCTCACCAGCAAACCTTTACAAGGTGATTAAAGAGAAAAAGAAAGTTGAAACTCCTAGATGAGCAAGTATAACAATTATAAGCTACAAAGAAGAGTTTAGAATATAGTTATCGCTTGATGAGACTTCTCTCTTCTTTGTCAAGAATGCTTCACTCTTCAAGGATGGATGGAGCTCTTAATGTCTCTTGGAATTTGCTCAACCACTTCCTTTTAACTCTTTGAATGAAGCACTTAGATGAAGAGAGTTACG
This sequence comes from Phoenix dactylifera, assembly GCF_009389715.1. Taxonomy (NCBI): domain Eukaryota; kingdom Viridiplantae; phylum Streptophyta; class Magnoliopsida; order Arecales; family Arecaceae; genus Phoenix; species Phoenix dactylifera. Next base: position 116,851 of record NW_024068543.1, on the reverse strand, counting down.
GCTCTTGTCTTTCTTGTGTAAGCTTTGATATTTTTCAAAAGTCCCTTTTCTCTGATGAATAGTATCCCTTTAAATAGTTTTCCTCATCCATTGGACACCCCTCATTGGTTAGATTTCAAAAACTAGCCGTTACTTGCTATTGGGAGGACAAAAAGTACTTCTGCAGAACTAGCCGTTATGCTTCTGCCCGTGCTTGGGTCGACTCAAACCACTGTTCATCAGACTTGGGGTCGACTCAACTTTCACTGGGGTCGACCCAACTTTTACTGGGGTCGACTCATGCTACATTGGGGTCGGCCCTCTCAGGAAACACAGAACTTTACATTTCAGCCGTATTTCACTTGGGTCGACTCAAAGTTCAGGTGGGTCGACTCAATTTCCATTGGGGTCGACCCTCTCAGGGATTCCAGAGAACCAGTTTTTGAATGACACAGCCTTTGGGTCGACTCATGTTCAGTTTGGGTCGACTCAGGGTGGGGTCGACTCAAGTTCCATTGGGGTCGACCCAAGTATTGTTCATCCGTGCCATTTTTACAAAAGTGTGCCCGATGGTTCCTTGATGTGCCGGGGTCAACTCCACCAATCTTGGGGTCGACTCATTCCACATTTTGCTGCAACTTAAGGTTAGATTCATCCATATAATCAATGAAATATACTTCAAGCAATTTTGAATATATGTCATGGTAGTGCTACATACTCTAATCAATGAAAATTTCTACCGTCCACTTAAGAGTACGTTTCACTTGAAACTTTGCCGTATTGGAATTTAGAATTCACTATCCCTTTTCTATCACAAATTTTATCTCATTGGTAATCATTGAAGTACATCTTGATATCATTCTTCTAATGTACCGTGGGTGACGAACTTAGTAATGATGTATCATATTACCTTATAATATCTAATTAGATATTTCCTTAATGGTTGTGTTAATCATCAAAATACCACTATCATTCTCAATCTCCCCTTTTTGATGATTACAAAATATTGAGTATGAGCAGATTGTTACTTAACTTAAAATCAGTTTTAGAAGAGCTCAAGTTGCTGAATTTCAGCTTTTCAAATTTGAGAGTGAATTCTCCCCCTTTTTCATCTAAATATTGCCAAATTGAACTTTTTGATTTACTCCCCCTTTCTTTTATATTTGGTTAAAGATGAAACTTCAAAAATTTGAGATAAAGCAAGAGTTTCAGATTATGTATCGAGGTGTAAAAGGTATGTGCCAAATTCTGAAATGTTATTAAAAGTTTAGACTTTAACATTTTTATTGTTACATATTGCTCCCTCTTAAGTGTATATTATTCCTTTTATTAATTTTCAACCTTGTTTGATAACCTATTGCAACTTTTTTCTTTCCTTACTTGTGCCTTCATTTTGAATTAAGGATCCTTTTCGGCCCTCTTTCGCTCCTTGCTTTTCATCCTCTTGCTGCTTCTTCCGGCAGCATCTCTATTAGTTAGCTGCTACACTTCTTCCCCTTTTTGTTATCATCAAATAGGTGCATGACAATAGATAAGTAGACGCAGTAAATAATAAACATTCAGATTTTACTGATCAAACATGGAACATTGTAGTACATTAACACCAAAAATACAATGTTCTTCAATCAAAGTGCAAAGAACATGACGCGTTCGCAAAAATGCTTTCACGAAACTAATCTCCCAAGTATAGGAGAATCGCACAAGTAGTAAAATCTCGGAAGTCCGAGATCGAATCCTCAGGGAACGAAATATATATAAGATTATTTAATATAATTTTAGATTACTTAATTCAATAAATTTGTGGATTAAGATGATGTTTTGATTTTCAGAAATTAAAATCGGAGAACAATATAGCAATAAACAAAGTTCAATGAAATAAAGATGGTAGGGATCTGGAATCCCCCTTGATGATATTGCATCTATGTTGCCCAGTAGATACAACCCAAGAGGGGGGGTGAAATTGGGTCTTTTAAAACTTTTATGCTACTTCTAAAACTTTTTGATTAACTATGCTAAGTTGTATAGATGCACAGTGAAAGTTAAACTTAGCAAGGGTTTGATGTATAGACTTCGACTTGATTAAATATGCTTGCAACTAAAGGATGTACGGATAAGAATTAAGCAAACAATTTATCTAAGTAAGTAAGTGTGTTAGTTAGACAATAACTAGAGGCATTACAAACACAAAGGACATATAGTGGTTTCGGTGCATCCCAGCACCTACATCCACTCCCCAAGACCTCTTGGGAATTTCACTATAATCCTACCGATTACAGCCGGTTGTTTTACAAGCTCACAACCCAACTTGTTGTTTTACGAGCGCACAACGAACTCGGTCGGTTTTCCCAGGCTCACCGACTAGAACCTCCCCGATTGTTTTTTCCGGGATCACAATCAAACCCTTACACGTTGGTTTTACCCTCGGCTCACCAACAAACCTATCACCGTGGTTTTTTCCCTTTGGCTCACCAACAAACCTTATCACCGTTGGTTTTTCCCTTTGGCTCACCAACAAACCTTAACACCGTTGATTCAATCCCTTGATTGAATCAAGTTACAAGATATTAAAACAAAGTATAAAACAAAACAAAGCTTCTTAAACAAGCAAATATGACAATATAAACAAATAGAGTAAAGAGAAGCCCTCAAACGAGTTTTGAAGATGGAGGAGCTCGGCTTCTTCTTTACTTGATCCTCCTCTGATTTGGCATGAAGTAGAGGATCCCTGAGGCAGCACACGGATGGAGAGGAAGCTTTCGGATTCACTTGGATGCTCTTCTTCTCTCTATTTCGTTTTGGATGGCCCTTTTGTGCTTATGGGAGATTTCCTTTGTAATCTCTTTGAGATCTCTTTCCTAGATGATCTCTCCCACTTCCATCAGTTCTCCCCTAGCTCTCTTCTTGTTTTTATAGCTTTAGATGGCGTGAAAACAAGAATATAGCCGTTAGAGACAAGAAAAAGAGCCGTTGGACACAGTCTGCATTTCCTGACAATGTTACCGTTGGGATCGGAGTCGACTCGTGCGATCAGGAGTCGGCTCGCCTGTTGCAGGAGTCGGCTCGTGTTTTACCGGAGACGACTCGGCCACTGTTCCAAATTTGAATTAATGTGCTTGCCTCGACTGGGAGTCGACTCGTCTTAACCTGGAGTCGACTCGCCAACTTCTGGAGCTGACTTGGCAATTTCGGAGTCGGCTCATCCACTGAAGTCCGTGGATCCAATTTTGAATTTTGTCCTCTCGAGTCGACTCGACTGTCCTGGGAGTCGACTCGAATCTCAGAGCCCGAACTCCCGATCCTCTGTCTTTTGGCTCGTCCAGTCTTGGAGTCGACTCGAACTTCCTTGGAGTCGACTCGGCTCTCAGTTTGCGAAACACAGCCTTCTGCCATCTTGGTGTAGCGCTGCCTTGGAGTCGACTCGAGCTGTCTGGGAGTCGACTCGAATCTCAGAGGCAGTAACTTGGTTTTCTGTCTGTTGATGGTCGCGGAGTCTCGGAGTCGACTCGTGGCAATGCGGGAGTCGACTCGAATCTCAGAGTCCCAAAAATGCTCTCTGACTTTTTCTTTGTGTTCCGCTGAGAGTCGACTCTTGCTTTCTTTGGAGTCGACCTACCAACCATCGGAGTCGACTCGCGTTCCACTGGAGTCGACTCGAATCTCAGACCCGAAAACTGCTCTCTGACTTTTCTGCCTGTGACTCCTAGGAGTCGACTCATACTTCTCCGGAGTCGACTCATACTTCTCCGGAGTCGACTCGAATTCCACTGGAGTCGACTCGAAGACTGTTCTTTTGAATTTTTCTTTTGATTTTACTCCTCCAATTTGAATCCTTTGAACTTTAAACTTGGGCCAATAATTGTAGCTTTCTTCCAACTTGAGAGCTTTGGAGGCCTTCTTGTGTTCTTCCAACTTGCTATGTTCCTTGCAAAATAAATCTTTCTCCTTGCAACATAAACATTAGTATCTATACTTCAAGGTTTTGTGATCATCAAAATCAATCTATGAATCAATCTTTGGGTCATCAATCTCCCCCTTTTTGATGATGACAAAACTTGGAGTATATGCAATATAAAAGATATTGATTTCTAGAAGTAATACATAGCTAAGTTGCATGAAGTGGAAAACATATATATTTAAAAACATACTTCATGATAATGCTTTAGATTTAATCAGCTTAACACAATCAACATATTTAAATTTTAAGCTGATTTGTATTTAATTCAAAGTAATAAAGCATTCTGAGTATATAGCATATACTTAGATATTTCTCCCCCTTTTTGACAACATCAAAAAGATAGTGAAACATTAAGTACAAAGATCAGAGCAGAACACATCGAGTGTGAATTCAAGAGGTTTTTTAATTTGATACCACAGATAGTTTTCTAATCAAGTGTAGGTGGAATCTTGCTTAGGTTAATTCAAGAAGTACCACAAATGATATTCAAGGAAAAATATGAGTGGAAATCTAACCTCTCTTCACTAAGTATGAAAGCTTGTTCATTTAAGACCTTTTGCCCAATCTATTAAGTATTTTATCAACATGAGAGCAATTTAATTGATTTTCAGAGTAAAGATCAAAACTTATATACTTGAAAACATATCATCATGTTGGATTCATGACTTCAAAGTTCTTTTTATGATAATAAGAGCATTGGGGCACAAATACCAAAATATGAATTCATGCAATTTATGATATATCTTAGAGCTCTTTTAAGGACTTTCTTTTATTTCTTTAGAAAATAAGCACGATTTGATACATATATAAAATATGAATTGGCACAATATTGAAGTTCTAAAGAGCAAGCCAATTAGGACTCATTAGTGAATTCCAAAATAGATTTTCTACGAGATACTCAAGAAAATTTAACACGTTATTCTCCCCTTTTTTTATTAAATTAGAGGCTCTTAAGATCAACTATTTGAATTGCAATTTGGTTCATGATTTGTGCAGAAGATATATTAACCAAATAACATGCCTCAAGGTGTATCATAAAGATTTTCAGATTTAAATTTCAGATGATACATATTGGAGAGTATTAGGATCACTTTTCATTTAGTATTCTTTCCCTCTCCTATAGATTTATGTAATTAAGTTCCATAAGACCTCTCCTTCTGAAATTTTCTTTCTCCCCCTCAATTGATCATTCCATTTAAGAGTTTAGAATCCTAAGATAATGTTCAATAAGATTGTCAATCTCAAAAATATAGTTTGAGATAAGACAACCTTTATAGAACTCATCTCAAGGAAACTAAAGCATGTCTTGCAATATAAGGAGGTTCATCAAAATCAATCCATAAAATTCAAAGTATCCATAAATAAAGTGTCTTTGGGATAGGATACTGAATATCTAAAGCTCCCCCTCAAAAGATGCATTCTTCTTTAATCATTTTAATTGTTGAATTTCAGATTTTAGTGATAAACGTGAATAACACTGAAATTCTGTAATATCAAGAATGTAGAGTGATCTAGAATTATTCAGAATTTATAGTAATCACTCTTTCTAATCCTTTAAGAACAAGTTATGCTTTCTCCTAATCTTAGAGAAATGTATAAAAGTATTAATCAGAAAATGATTCAATTGAAGCTCAGTTTCTTTCAAAAGCATTTACATTTTCTTTCTTTTAGAGTCATTTGAGTGAGGTGAAATGTTTCTAGCTTTAAGATCATTCACTCTATTGATGAAAGTCTTTAATAATGTAGGAGAGAGAAATATATAGATGATCATTGAGGTATATATATTTATAGAACTCAATTTCTTAATCATAGTTTTTCAGCAATGTATACATGAAGCACAATAAATATTTTTTTTTTATATCAAAATAGAATCATATATTTAGAAATTTTTGTTTGCAATCAAGATCATCGAAAGACACATCATTTGAACCAATATTAGTATACTTTAAAGATAAGAAATGATATGTTTCGGATGCGTATCGGAGCAATACCAAAATTAATTCTGTTTTTCTTACATTAAGATTTTATTTAGAAATCATATTGAGTTTAAGCTTTTATACAAAATCAGATTCTGAATTTTCATAAGAATTTCCAAGAAGGCTCTCAAAATTGATATATGTATCTTCTACTTTGTAGCTCATCTTAAATCATTATGATTGAAGACACATATTTCAATAACATTAGAGCACTTTCAGAATCTTCGTATTTAATGTTGAGTTTTGGTACGAATTAGAACATTATATACCAAATTTAGGCAAGTTGAAGGATAGAACAAAATCAATTTATTTTCCCTAAATAGAGATATCCTTCTCTTCTCCTTTTTACAAATTTATTCAACTTTCAGATTTTATAGATGATTGTGAACGACAAATCTGAAATTTTTTTTCAATAATAAAATAAAATAACTTCATATAGTATTTCAAACATTCAATCAGATTATCCAATCATGGAACATTACAAAATATTGAGAATCCATAATTCAGAACATCATGCCATATGCAAATATATCATGTGTTAAGTCATGTATTAAAATATTAAGAAAAGAATGTCAAGGATCAAAATCAATTCTTTTCAAATAAACTCCCCCTATTTAAATATAATTTTGCACTGATTTCATCCTTAAAGTGTGTTTTCAAGTGATTAAAATTTGACTTGATTCTTCTTATATACTTTCATTTACTTTGTCTTTCATTTTTAACTTTCTTATGTTCTATACTCTATTTGCTCCCTATCCGGTGGAGTTGGGAAGGGGCACGAGGTACTACCACTAGCCTCCCTCTTGTGCCGTCCCTAATATGCCCTACACCGAATAGTTGGGTCAAATAGTGCCGGGTACTACCACTAGCCTCCCCATTGGCACCATCCCTATGATGAGCAATATAGAAAGGTTAAACTATTTACTTTAAACTCTCCCTCTATTTAAGTGTAATTCATTACGGATTTTATCCTTCCAAAAGAATGCTCACACAAGTGCTGAATATATTATGCTTGTTTTGCTTTTTCTTAAGATTGGAGTATTTGCCTTTACTTAGATCTTTACTTCTCTTGAATAATGTTCATTTTCTTTTCTTTATCTCTCTTTCATTTTGTTATTCTCAAGTAATTTACATGAAAGAGCAGAATAAAGAAATAATCAAATGTATCATATAGAGGTATATCATGCAAACAACATTTTCATTATGTCCAAGAATTCGTAGCTTCTCACAAGTCATTCTAAATCAAAGTTTTAATCATATACTTGTGTATTTCATGGTTATGATATATCCATAGAAATATTTTAGTTTGAGCAAACCATGAAACAATTTCCAAAAGCATAAGTCAATTAATACATATATGGACATGATATCAAAAGATTAATCATGTCATAATAAGATTTAAAGTTATTGACTTTGCTCAGCTAATTTATGAGAGAGATATCTAGAATTACTTGTTCATTATATGTTCTTCAAGCCAAACTAGATTTCTTATGTGTGAACTTTTGGCTGAAGAAGATCCTCTCTCTTGTTTGCATGTGAATGTTTATTGTATCTTATGTGGAGGTGTCCTTCAAGCTGAAATCACTCATTTTCTTGCTCAAGGATTCTGCATTATTACCAAACTCCTTTTCTTTCTTGAAAGAAAGTCTTTAGTTTCTTTAAGATACAACCCATTCATCCAACATATTTCTAACTAGGTGACTCAATTTAAGATAAGATAATAGTTGAATATTGAGTCACTTTACTCAAGAGATTGCCTAAATATAAGCAAGCACATATCACTTGAACTAAAGAAATAGTTTCATTAACCAAGATAGTTCAAGGACAAGCATGTGAGACAATGGAAAGATTTATCAAGGTCAAATCAATTTCTTATTTCCAAAATCAATTTAGTTTAGATTCTATTTGCTTAAGATAATTATCAAAAGGATATGTTAGCTAGGTTCTAATCAACTTATCTTAAACGGTTGTTTCTTTCAAAATATGATTCATTAAAGTTGGATTGAAGTCTTGTATAAGGTCACATAATAAGCATACATTCAGGTCTACTAGCTGTATGATAAACTAATTATTCTATCATGCTTCAATACAGCTTTAAACAATAGATCTACTTTGCTCATCCTTTTCAAATTCTACAAGATGGGGTCATAGATATACCTTCTTCATGCCAATCTTCTATAAGGGTTTTCTTGTGGACTAACGTTGGTCAATGAAGATCCCCTTTCCTGTTTGTCTTAATTTGGAGTTTGAGAGAAGATGTTAATTCATTCATCATACGTATTTCAAACTCTCCTTACATGAGCTAAGTAAAGTCTTCATATAACTCTTCATTAGTAGAACCAAAAATGATGTTATCAATGTAAACTTTGAGCAAGTAAGATATCACAAATTCTTCTTTTTGATGCAAAGATTTATCACTATTACTTTCTATCAAAAAGGTTGCTTAAGCTTTTGTATCATGCTGTTGATGCTTGTTCCAAATTATATATTGCTTTAACATATTTGTAATGAGTGTTTTCAAATATGGTGGTTATTTAACATAGATCTCCTTTTTAATGAAATAACCACATAGGAGTGCATTCTACACATTCATTTGACAGAATATAAAGCTCATAAAGCAAGCAGATGATAATAGTGATCTTTACTTCTAATCATGCAAGAATTTCATCAAGATCTATTTCATCTTTTCTTGATTTAGTCTTTTAGTAGTTATCAATTTTTTCTTTATTGAGTGCATTTCTGAAAAACTCAATTTGGTTCTAATTATTAACAAGTTTTCAGATTGTTATATGTAAAAGATTAACCATATACATATATAATCTAATTTTAGTATCTTGATAATAAATCATTAGTCTCATAGAGAATAAAATGACTTGATATTTTTGCAACTAAAAACTTGTCATTGAATATTCTATATGCATTGCTTGATGAATGATATCCAAGGATAGAAATATCTTTATCAGATTTGGCATTATTTTCATAAGAGCATATCAAGCATAATGTGTATGACTGAAAAATATGAAAGATATGCAATGGTTCATTTTCAATTTTTCAGAAGATCAAAAGGAGTTTTCATCAAAAATTGATCTAATAGAAATCATATGTATGACAAGCAGTGATGATAGCTTTTAAAAATCATTTAAGTAGATGACTATCATACACAATTGTCTTTTTCATTTCTTCAAGAATTCTATTAACCCTATTTTACTTAAGGTGTCCTTAGTGCTGAAATAATTAATTTCTGTATAAACTTTATCAGGATTTTGGTTTTCAACACTGTGTCATGATACTCTTCACAGTTTGGAAACCTTTTTCATTTGAAACACTTTTACAGGATTTAGCAAATACAGAAAATACTTCAGTTTTATTTGCCAAGAACAAATCCAATGTAAGCTTTTGAAAACTCAGTGATGGAAACAACATCTTTAGATTTAGAAATTGATTCTTGTTTGTTTCCTTAGTTAACATGCATAGCAAACTTTGACCTTTCAGAAGATACTCTAAGTAAGCCAATGCCAAAGTCTTTTGAAATTAAATCCATACTCGCATGAGTTGATATTATATGCCAACGGTGGTTTCTTTAATCTTGGTATTTATAGTGCAATATTCAAAGGCATACCAAGTACACATTTTCATATCTATGATCAATAAACAATAATGCCATGGATAAAAGCTCTCAATCAAGCATATAGAGAATTCATAGAGTTATTCTTAATAAATTGATTAATCATCTAGCAACTTATCCAACAATAAGTAAAGTATAATATAGAAAGATGGAGAAATTTGAAGTTATTTCTTCTATTTTAATTATTTTTCTTGATTACATTTAAGTTTCATTCTTTAATATATGTCTAGAGCACCCAATGTCCAATTTAACATCTTTTGTTGGAGCCTTGAGTGCTAGATACACCTGCAGAAAATATTTAGATTTTCAACTTAGGAACCCAAGCTCTTTTGGGTCCTTGCAGGTTAGCTATTATTGTTCCTTTTGGAACCCATATTTTCTTAATAGCTATTTTGTCCATAGGCTTACAGATTTTAGGACTACAGGAAGTGTATTTCTGCATCTTCTTATTAAATTTAACAAACATGGATTTAACATGAGTGGTAGATAATCCTTCAGTTTTCTGTTTTTGCCTTTTAGGTTTATCAGATTTGTAATGTACAGATTTAGGAACAGAAGAGATTTTGCATAACCTTTGTTCCTGTTTATCAGCATTATAAGAATCTATTTTAAAATAATTAGAAACTGTTTTAACAAACATATTCTTGAAAGATTTTTGGGTGTACCAAGGTTGACATCCCAATCCAATATTATCAAATTCAGCTCTTTGATTATTTATCATTAGATTCAACTTTTCAGAGCTCAAAGTAAATCTTTCAACAACAGGTTTTAATTTGTCAACTTCTTTAGTTAATCTTTTGTTATCTTCTGAAAGCAATTCATTATTTTTCTTAAGTTTATCATGGCTTTCAGTGAGAAGTTGGTTTTTCTGATTTAGTTCTTGATTTTCTTTAATTAAGATTTCAGTTTTACTAGTTAGTTTCAATTTTTCATCTATTAGAATTTGATTTTCATTCTTCAAGTTCTTGTTCTTACAAACAAGTTTCTTATATTCTAAATACAAATCAGAAAAGGCATCGTGAAGTTCATCAAATGTAAAATTGCTTTCAGTTTCAGCATGTACCTCATGTGCCATGAAACATGAATTTGCAATATGATACTGCTCTTCTTCTACACATGATGTTTTAGATTTGTTAGTGCATTCATATTTGTCTTCAAGCATATTCCATATTTCTTTAGCAGTCATGCAAGAAGATATGCAATTAAACTCATTCCTATCTAATGCACAATATAATAGGTTCATGGCTTTTGAATTTTGTTGAACCATTTTCTCATTATGACTAGTGTTTGTATGTGTTCCATTGACTAAAATGCTCCATAAATTATAATCAAGTGATTGTATAAAAATGCTCATGCGTGCTTTCCAATGTGTATAGTTTATGCCATTAAATAGTGGAGGTCTATCAATTAATTGTTCCTCTCCTAGAAAACTATCTATTTGAGTTGTCATGATCTTTGGCTCTAGTCGGTTAAGACTACAAACAATATTTGAGCACCTGCTCTGATACCACTTGTTGCCCAGTAGATACAACCCAAGAGGGGGGGTGAATTGGGTCTTTTAAAACTTTTATGCTACTTCTAAAACTTTTTGATTAACTATGCTAAGTTGTATAGATGCACAGTGAAAGTTAAACTTAGCAAGGGTTTGATGTATAGACTTCGACTTGATTAAATATGCTTGCAACTAAAGGATGTACGGATAAGAATTAAGCAAGCAATTTATCTAAGTAAGTAAGTGTGTTAGTTAGATAATAACTAGAGGCATTACAAACACAAAGGACATATAGTGGTTCGGTGCACCCCAGCACCTACATCCACTCCCCAAGACCTCTTGAGAATTTCACTATAATCCTACCGATTACAGCCGGTTGTTTTACAAGCTCACAACCCAACTTGTTGTTTTACGAGCGCACAACGAACTCGGTCGGTTTTCCCAGGCTCACCGACTAGAACCTCCCCGATTGTTTTCCCGGGATCACAATCAAATCTTTACACGTTGGTTTTACCCTCGGCTCACCAACAAATCTATCACCGTTGGTTTTTTCCTTTGGCTCACCAACAAACCTTATCACCGTTGGTTTTTCCCTTTGGCTCACCAACAAACCTTAACACCGTTGATTCAATCCCTTGATTGAATCAAGTTATAAGATATTAAAACAAAGTATAAAACAAAACAAAGCTTCTTAAACAAGCAAATATGACAATATAAACAAATAGAGTAAAGAGAAGCCCTCAAACGAGTTTTGAAGATGGAGGAGCTCGGCTTCTTCTTTAATTGATCCTCCTCTGATTTGGCATGAAGTAGAGGATTCCTGAGGCAGCACACGGATGGAGAGGAAGCTTTCGGATTCACTTGGATGCTCTTCTTCTCTCTATTTCGTTTTGGATGGCCCTTTTGTGCTTATGAGAGATTTCCTTTGTAATCTCTTTGAGATCTCTTTCCTAGATGATCTCTCCCACTTCCATCAGTTCTCCCCTAGCTCTCTTCTTATTTTTATAGCTTTAGATGGCGTGGAAACAAGAATATAGCCGTTAGAGACAAGAAAAAGAGCCGTTGGACACAGTCTGCATTTCCTGACAATGTTACCGTTGGGATCGGAGTCGACTCGCGCGATCAGGAGTCGGCTCGCCTGTTGCAGGAGTCGGCTCGTGTTTTACCGGAGACGACTCGGCCACTGTTCCAAATTTGAATTAATGTGCTTGCCTCGACTGGGAGTCGACTCGTCTTAACCTGGAGTCGACTCGCCAACTTCTGGAGCTGACTTGGCAATTTCGGAGTCGGCTCATCCACTGAAGTCCGTGGATCCAATTTTGAATTTTGTCCTCTCGAGTCGACTCGACTGTCCTGGGAGTCGACTCGAATCTCAGAGCCCGAACTCCCGATCCTCTGTCTTTTGGCTCGTCCAGTCTTGGAGTCGACTCGAACTTCCTTGGAGTCGACTCGGCTCTCAGTTTGCGAAACACAGCCTTCTGCCATCTTGGTGTAGCGCTGCCTTGGAGTCGACTCGAGCTGTCTGGGAGTCGACTCGAATCTCAGAGGCAGTAACTTGGTTTTCTGTCTGTTGATGGTCGCGGAGTCTCGGAGTCGACTTGTGCAATGCGGGAGTCGACTCGAATCTCAGAGTCCCAAAAATGCTCTCTGACTTTTTCTTTGTGTTCCGCTGAGAGTCGACTCTTGCTTTCTTTGGAGTCGACCTACCAACCATCGGAGTCGACTCGCGTTCCACTAGAGTCGACTCGAATCTCAGACCCGAAAACTGCTCTCTGACTTTTCTGCCTGTGACTCCTAGGAGTCGACTCATACTTCTCCGGAGTCGACTCATACTTCTCCGGAGTCGACTCGAATTCCACTGGAGTCGACTCGAAGACTGTTCTTTTGATTTTACTCCTCCAATTTGAATCCTTTGAACTTTAAACTTGGGCCAATAAATTGTAGCTTTCTTCCAACTTGAGAGCTTTGGAGGCCTTCTTGTGTTCTTCCAACTTGCAATGTTCCTTGCAAAATAAATATCTTTCTCCTTGCAACATAAACATTAGTATCTATACTTCAAGGTTTTGTGATCATCAAAATCAATCTATGAATCAATCTTTGGATCATCAATTCATATTTCATTACGTTTACAGACGACCTTTCTAGGTATGGTTATGTCTATTTAATGAGACATAAATCTGAATCATTTGAAATGTTCAAATTATATCGTAATGAAGTAGAAAAACAAACTGGAAAGAGTATTAAAACTCTTCGATCAGATCGAGGAGGTGAATACCTCTCCAGTGAATTTTTGACATATCTAGGAGAAAATGGGATTCTCTCCCAATGGACTCCTCCTGGTACACCACAGTATAACGGTGTATCAGAAAGAAGAAATCGAACTCTGTTAGACATGGTTCGATCCATGATGGGGTTTGCGAGTCTGCCCATATCCTTTTGGGGATATGCACTTGAATCAGCCTACTACATTCTAAATAAGGTTCCAAGTAAGTCTGTAAATAAAACACCACATGAGATGTGGACTGGACGTAAGCCAATGCTGTCTCACCTTAGGGTTTGGGGGTGTCCAACATATGTCGAACGTTTGAAAACAGACAAACTTGAACCCAAGTCTGACAGATGTTTCTTTGTTGGTTATCCTAAAGAAACTAAAGGATATTACTTCTACTTTGCTGAAGAACAAAAGTTATTCGTAAGCAATAGAGCTATTTTCTTAGAGAAAGAATTCCTTAGTGAAGGAACTAAAAGCTCTAATATTGAGCTTAGGGAAGTTCAACATGTAGAAGATCCGACACCATCTACTGAACTAGTTGAGTCGGATTTGATTAGATCAGATCCAGAACCCATCTTAGATGCACCATTAAGGCGATCAGGTAGAGTACCACGTCAGCCGGACAGATACTACGGTTTCTTGGTCCAGGACGAAGATCCTGTCGAACTTGATGAAAATGATGAGGATCCGATCACCTATATGGATGCTATGCAGAGGCATGACTCTGATGCATGGCTTGGAGCCATGCAATCCGAAATGGAATCCATGAAGGTCAATGATGTATGGACATTAGTTGACCCACCCGAAGAGATTAAATCCATAGGGTGTAAGTGGATTTTCAAAAGAAAACGGGGCGCAGACGGAAAAGTAGAGACCTATAAAGCCCGTCTGGTTGCCAAGGGATATCGTCAACGTTATGGTATTGACTATGACGAGACGTTTTCTCCTGTGGCAATGCTCAAATCCATTCGGATTATGCTTTGCGATAGCAGCACACTTAGATTATGAGATCTGGCAGATGGATGTTAAAACTGCTTTTCTAAATGGAGATTTAGAAGAAGAGGTGTATATGTTGCAACCTGAAGGTTTTATATCTGCAGATGAGTCTAAGGTGTGCAAGCTTCAAAAATCTATTTATGGATTAAAACCAGCTTCACGGAGTTGGAACATACGATTTGATAAGGTGATCAAATCATATGGCTTCATTAAGAATGAAGAGGAACCTTGCATTTATAAATGGGCAAATGGTTCAGTTATTATATTTCTTGTTTTGTATGTGGATGATATTCTTTTAATCGGGAATGAAATTTCTGCATTACAAGGAATAAAGGTTTGGCTATCATCTCAATTTGCCATGAAGGATTTGGGAGAAGCATCTTACATCCTAGGGATGAAGATCTATAGAGATAGATCTAGAAGATTGCTTGGATTATCCCAATCCACATACATTGATACTATACTGAAAAGGTTCAGTATGATTAATTCCAAAAAAGGCTATCTTCCAATGGGCCATGGAATTAACCTCTCTAAAAGGGATTGTCCGACAACCCCTCAAGAAAGAGAGAGTATGGATAGAATTCCATATGCTTCGGCAGTGGGATCTATAATGTATGCCATGACATGTACTAGACCAGACGTGGCATACTCACTAGGAGTAGTGAGCAGATACCAGTCTGATCCAGGTAGCAACCACTGGAAGGTTGTAAAAACCATCCTTAAGTATTTGAGAAATACTAAAGATCAGTGGCTTGTATATGGTGATTCTGACTTAAAACTTGAGGGATATACTGATTCAAGTTTTCAGTCAGATCAAGATGATAGCAAGAGCGTGTCAGGATATATCTTCACTCTTAAGGGTGGGGCCATCTGCTGGAAGAGTTCCAAGCAGCATACAGTGGCAGATTCTACATGTGAAGTAGAATACATTGCAGCATCTGATGCAGCCAAGGAAGCCGTATGGTTGCGCAAGTTCATCACCGAGCTGGGAGTGGCACCTTCCATTGATGGTCCAGTTCCTATATTTTGTGATAACACTGGAGCCATAGCTCATGCAAAGGAACCTAAAGCACATCAGCGGACCAAGCATATTCTGCGACGCTATCACCTGGTTCGAGAGATTATAGAACGAGGTGATATTGATCTTCAGAAGATTGACACAAAAGAAAATCTGGCTGACCCATTTACCAAAGTCCTCGGCATCAAAGAGTTCAACGAACACAAGTCGAAGATGGGTATTAGATACTGTGCCGATTGGCTTTAGGCTAAGTGGGAGTTGTTGGGAATTGTATCCTAAATGTCAATCGTCAGCATATTGATGATTGAATTTTGTAAATGAATTGACAAATTAATAAAGTATTATTTGGCATGATTCATCATTTCATCTTCAAATGAACTCTTATATGATGAAGTCCTTAGGACTTATGTTATGATAAAGGAGGATTTATCTTTGAGTCCTTAAACTTGTTTGCGACGAAATGATATGTTGTTACTAGGACGACAACATTATCGAGATTAGGTCGTTGTGTGACATATACGTTGGTTGTCATACAAGTGAAGACACTGGTATGCCATACAAGTGAAGTGTAGAAGTACATTTCACTAAACGTGACCAATTCCGGAACGCTCTACTGTCGAGAGATGTTCCGAGTGGATATGGGTATAAGTTTGGCCCTCTGACCTGAGATCGCAACCTGTGACTAGCAAGCAACTCACTGTACTTTGGTACCGGACTACCTAAATTTCTAATTCAGTGACGGAAGGTCACTGGGTGCAGTCAAGTACTTGCATAGTCAGTTGTGAGTCAAGATGGAATTGACCCCTCCTGAAAATAGGAGATAATGTCTTGTGATTAATTTAGCAAAACCTTGGCCAGGGTAATCCCAGTGAGGAGTCACGGGATATCTAAAGTTAATCACATAATGGATGTACTAATTATAGGGTTGATAGTGAGCTCTAAGTCATCCTGGCATTAGGAGTCAAAGGGATTGAATTATACAGTAACCATAGTTCAGGGTTCCAGAATATTTGCTTCGCATATATTCGACCTATCCGGACATCGGGTACCATTGCTAGATGGTCACATCGATTAGTGTAGAAAATTGTTCCTATACTACCGGCTTAGGTTCGAACCTATGAGGTCACACGCATAGAAGATTCCTGATTGATCAAGAAAGCTGATGAATGATTGAGAATCATTCAGGGGTAATTTGGTCAATTTGATTGGCAAATTATCTTATAAAATAATTAAAGTAATTATTGAAGGATTAATTAGTAATTAAATTACTAATAAACTCAATTTGATTGAGTAATTGTGCTAAGGATGAGCCAAATTGAATTGGATTCAAGTTTGGGCTCAATCAGGGTTTTGACCTGATTGGATTAGGTCAGAACCAAAAAGGACTTAAGCTGATCAAATTAATTTTAAATTAATTTGTTCTTAATTGGTGATTGACCTAATTGAATTAGGTCCAACACAAAGTAATAATTCAATTTGATTGAGTTTGCATGAGCCAAAATTGAATTGGATTCAATTTGAGCTCAATCAGGGTCTGACCTGATTAGATTGGGTTCAACCAAATTGCTTTGTTTTAATTCGGGTTTGACCAAATTTGATTAGGTGCAACCCAAGGGGATTAGGCTCAGATGATGTGGCAATTATTGGTGACATGGAATTGGATTTCATGAATTTTAAATAAACCAAAATTATTGCATGGCACATGGGCCCATTGCTTGACACATGGCGACATTGTTTGTTATTTGAATTTAAATTCAAACATTAAGCAATGTGTTAAATGATTTTAATCACTCAAACCATCAGCCAAGGTGGCGTCTGAGTTTTTGAATGGATTAAATTCAAATTTCAAGAGGTGATTTCGAAATTATGAAGTGTTTTACCTTGCCGCATGGATTTCAAATTCCTTCCCTCTTGCACATGTGTTTAAAATTTGAATTTAAATCAGATTTGGTTGAGATCTGATTTGGGTTGTTCCTATTCCTTTGCATGTGCCAACTAAAAGAGGTTTTCTAAAAATGAATTTCGAATTTTGAATGAAAATTCGGAGGCCATTAAAAGGGGTCAAATATGGGCACCAAAAACACATCCATTGCAGCCTTCTTCCTCACCCGCCTCCTCCTCCTCTTCTTCTCCATTTTAGATAGGGTTTTCAGGGTGAATATCTAGAAGATTCAAGATCAGATCTGAGTCCTCTACTTTCCTTACAAACCTCATCTCTATCTGCTTCAAGACGATTGATCAAGAGTTGATTGAATCCCGGCGGGCAGATTTCAGCTTTCAAGTGTTCTGCAGCTGCTAGCACTGTTGCGGAAGAAGATCCTTCAGGACTTCGCGTGTACTTCTCGTAGAGGCCATTCGTGTGCGTGGCTGCGAAGTCAAGAATCAGATTCACAACTTTCATCCATCATAAAAGGTATTAATCTAGCATTAATCATTTATTATGGTGTCAAGGTCTAGGTCCAATTCCCCGAGGTTTTACCCTCTTTTGGGGCTCCTCACGGAGATATCTCCAGAATCCATTCGATGGATATTCGGAGATTAATTGGAATAGAGTTCTTAAGTTTCAGATCTGATAGTTAATCATGCATAAAAGTTTTAGCATAATTGTTTAAACGATTCCGGCATAATCCTATGTGTTCTTAAGGTGCTGATTTCTAGATTTGATCTTGTAAGCATGCATGAATTAAATTGTTTGATTCGGTTTTTCTGCTGCGTTTTAAAACTTAAAAAGAACTACGTATGGCTTGATCCCCCTTATGAAGGGGTACGTAGGCAACCCAATCAGGTTCAGCCATGGTTTTCAAAAAAAAAAAAAATTCAGCATGCTAAACACCGAAGAACCTAGGATTCACTTTCATAGGAAACTTAAGATTGTGCTAGAGCATGAACGGATCCTTTATATGATAACGGATCCAACACCTGAGCAGCCTGCTGCTCATGCACGGGGTATGATCAGAGAAACTTATCAAAAGTGGCTCAATGACCGTATCACTGTTCGATGCATTATGCTTGCTACAATGAGCGACGAGTTCAGTCGCCGATTCGAGAATGCCCAGCCCGAAGAAATTGTTCAAGTGTTGAACGAATCTTTTGACACTCCCGACGACGTTTAAATGCACAAGACTAGTTGTGCTATTTTCAGCGCACGGATGAAGGATGGGGCATCGGTGACTGATCATGTATTGTACATGATTGAGTTGATCAAGCGCCTGAGCACTCTCGGTTTTTCTCTTCATGATCAATTGGGGAAAGATGCTATACTGAACTCTCTTCCTGGTTCGTACCGCCCATTTCTCACCAATTTTCGTATGATGAAACCATTAGTAAATTATCACCAATTGTTGGATTTACTACAAACTTTTGAGAAGGATCACCAACTCCTAAAAGGGTCGGTGAATTTAGTGGGAGGTTCGTCCAAGGGTCGTGGTCCCTCTAAGAAAGGAAAGAAGAAAAACAAAAATCAAAAGAAAAAGGTGCATCGTGCTGAGCAGAGTCAGACTAAGAAGTAGAAGGCTGATCAGAGTAAGGCAGAGTGCATCTACTGTAAGAAGCAAGGTGTTGCCCAGAGATGATCACCCAAGAGGGGGGTGAATTGGGTGTTTTAAAACCTTTTTGACTAATTAAAAAATAAAACACGCAAATGTAAGAACTAAAGTAAAGATAGAGGGATGAGAACAGTCAATCGCAAACACAAGGTTTTATAGTGGTTCGGAGCTTCCACTGCTCCTACATCCACTCTCCAAAGCACCTTTGGGAATTTCTACTATAATCCAAGATTACAGTCCGGTAGTTTTGCGAGTGCACTACCCAACTCGTTGTTTTACACCGGGCTAACAACAAACCCTATAACCCCCAATTTCACCTAGGCTTGGGACGCCTTTCTCTTGTTCCAAGTCCCTTGACTGGAACAAGCACAATATTGAAAGAGTTTTATAAACGATTGGAAAGCTCTAAATAAGCAAATATAACAATGATAAACTATAAAACCCGGAAGAATCCTTTTGCCGTTGGAAGTGTGGGAAATGATGATTCTTCCGATGTGGATCGCGTAGGCTTGAGTGTGAGCTTTGAATGCCGAGCGGAAGAGAGTAGTTGAGCTTGAAATCAGTTGGAAAACTTGAAAGCACTTGATTTCTTCACTTGAATGCACTAACTCCCTTGAACCTCTTTTTCTTTCTTCTCTCTTGAATGATCTTACTTTGGGTTGGTGAGAAGTTGTTGAGAAGCACTTAGGAGCTCCCTTTTATAGCCCAAAAAGCAAATATAGCCGTTAGAGATAAAGTAAAAGAGATTTGAAATTCAAACCAAACCTGCAAAAGTTGTCAGTCGCATCCCAGGCGCTTCGGAGACGTCTCCGCTTCAACGCGAGACGTCTCGGCTGTATAAATTTACTTTTCACTTTGTTTGGGGTCGACTCGGCACTTTACGGGGACGACTCCGATGATGAACGGTTTGAATCCTTGTTTTTCTGTTTTCCTGAGAGGGTCGTCTCGGCGCTTTACAGGGACGTCTCGGCTTGTTTGCACTTTTTGCATGGGGACGACTCTGCTGCCTTGGGGACGACTCCATCGTTATAACTCCGAAAAACATGTCTTCTGGAATTCTCTGAGAGAGTCGACTCCCCTCTTTCAGGGGACGTCTCCGCTGCCTTAACTCCAAAAAAGACATCCTCTGGAAAACCCTGAGAGAGCCGACTCCGCTACACTGGGGACGACTCGGAAACTCACTTTTTTAACTTGCGGGGACGACTCCGCGTACTGTGGGGACGGCTCGCGCGTATCACTTGAAATCTGCCTTTCTGCCGCCACTGAGAGAGTCGACTCCGCTACTGAGAGAGTCGACTCCGACCCTGCGAGACGCCTCGCCAGGTGCCGGGGACGTCTCCAAGTGTGCCAGTTCTTCCGGTTTGTGCCAGAGACGTCTCTGAGACTATCCGGAGACGTCTCGGCTGTCCCTGATCTATTTTCTTCATCTCAAAAATTCTTCAATAAATCCTTAAAAATTATGGAAACTTGCCTAGACATTTCTTAACAATATTCTTAATAAAACACATGAATTCCTCAATTAAATTATTAAGATAAATAGAATTATACTCTAGTATTTTGTATTCATCAAAACCCATTAGGGGGTCAACAATCTCCCCCTTTTTGATGATGACAAAACACTGAGTATATGCAAAATTCGAATTTTAAACATATACACAGTATTTGATCAGATGTACAAGTCTAATATTTTGATTAGAGCTAGATACAATGTGCATAATTTAAAATAGTCAATTTTCAGTTCTATCCTTATGCATAAAATTAATCTTAATAGCTCTTGAGCAATTTTAGCATATCAACTGAATTTGAATCAAGTTAAAATGAAATATTGATGCTAAAGATAATTAAAAGCTAAGTTCTTTTTGACTCCCCCTTTCTTTTCCAGAAGGGCAATTATCTTAAAGCCAATATTCTTCAATTTTATCTTTTCTAATTCAACTTTGGAGTATGAATTTCGTATTTTGCATTCCAATGTATCCAATATCCATATTGGTTCTACTCAATATATAAGTTCTATAAGTTCTATTATATCTACTCCCCCTTTTTGTCATCAACAATGAAGGGGACAAATTATCCTTAGGTGCTTAAAGCATACTTCCTAGTAAAATTCAGCATATTTCCATGAACCACTCAAGGATATTCAAGTTGTGCTCCCCTTGTCCAAGTTATTTCTATTAATGAATTTAGTCATTCATATCACTCCCCCTTTGTTTTGGTATTCATTTCAGACTCCTCTTTTTGTTAATCATAGTTATCACAAGATGTGCTCCCCCTGTGTCATATGCATTGATAGGTTGTGTTAAATTTTACCACTTAAGGCATGCTATGAGATTTTTATGGCACATCACAATCACAGAATCACATACACAGAGTTAGCAATGTACACAAAGTTTCAAAAGAAATTGTATTCATGTATCATTGTAAACCTTTGAAGTCAGTACAAAGTTAAGAGAAGAAATCATTACAAGTATTGATTTTTAATACAAGAAGTGTTTCAAAATAGCCTAGGGTTTACAAAAAGAAGATCCCTAGATGTCTACAAAATGTCCCTCATCGGCGACGTTGCTCATAAGCCCTAGCAGCTGCATCTATGAAAGCATTGATGGAATCTAGCAGTGTTCTGAATTGATCTCCCTGTGACTGATGGAAGGCTGCCACTAGTGCTTCAAATTCTATGGTTGCCCTTTCAATTCTTCCTCTAAGTTGGGCAACCAAGGTGCCCACATTTCCTCCAGGGCTTGTCAACTCTTGAAGGCTATTTGAGATGCTCCTCAAGTCATCCTTTAGCTCGATGGATCTGAAGGTTTGGGTGGCACTCACACCAACTAGTTCTTGCGCTGTAGCTTCTATTTGAGCTCTAATTTCCTTCAGCTCTTGTAGAATCCCTTCATGTGAAGCTCTGATGGGGGCCAACTCAGTAGAGATCATCGATCTCATTTCCTCCCTCATTTGCTGGCATATCACAGATGCTAAAGTGCGCATCTGGTCTTCGGATAGGGAGAAGGGCCCACTGACTGGAGGAGGTGGTGGCATGGATGTGGAAGGTCCAGCTAAGCTGGAGGGTACATTAGGATAATCCATGTGGCTATGTGGAGGAGAGTGATGGTTAGGCTCCTGAAGTGGGAGCTCAGGCTCTAGGGTTTGAGCTTTTCTCTTTGGTACCTTGACCCATGACCCATCTACCTTGTGAAACTCCATTCTACGCATTGTGCTCTCATTATAATAGTCGGTGTTTCTCAAGGGTTTTGCAGGCTCATTTTCTGGAATGGGTACTTTGAAATGTTTGAAGAGTAGGGTAAGGATCATCCCATAAGGTATGCTAAACCTAGAATACCTATGACATGTAGCAATGTAGTTCAACATGAGTCTAGGGAGGTTTAGAGGAATTCCTAGTAGGATATGGTGCATGATAACTAAATCTCGCTCCGAAACAAAATCGAAGCGACCGGTTTTAGGAAACAAGACCCGGTTGACAATACTTAGAAGTAGTCTCATTTCGGCATTTAGGTCTTGGGAGTTGACTACATCAAGAGGGCCGCAGTCCTCTCTTCCTAGAAGCAAATTTAGGGCTATTTCCCTTTGGGGATGTGATGTCGGAGCCTCACCATCTTTAGAAATTTGCAGAACAGTGGATAGAATATCCTCATTAATTTCTACCAATGTCCCCCGGACATATGCAGTGTACCCTAAGTCCCCTAAGGCCATATTGCTAAATAGTTCTCTAACTAGGCCGGGGTAGGTCGAGGTATTGAGGGTACAAAGGTATTTCCACCCTTGGGCACGGAGTCTCTCTCCAATAGAGAACCCCTCACTATCTAGAAATGCAAAGTGTATGTACCTACCGATCGTCACTGTGCGATTTGCACAGGAAATGGTCGTGGTTGGCGGAGCAACCGGAGGAGACGGCGCGGAAGGTTCTTCCCTCCGTTCCTCACCGTCGGCCGCTGCCCTAGGACGCCTCCCACCAGTCCTCCTAGCTCTTTTAGGTGCCATTGAATGGAAAACCTAGGGAAATGGGGAGAAAGAGGCCAGGGTTTGTGTTGGAGAGAAAATGGAGGCTAGGGTTTTTGTTTTTGTCGGGGATGAAAGGGATAGCTCGGGTCGGCTCGAGCTGTTTCGACCTATTTTAAAAACCCTCGTTCGGTCCCCGAGACGTCTCCGCGACTAAGGCGAGACGTCTCGCCGGGGGGGACGTCTCTGCGATTTGCCAGAGACGTCTCCGGCACTGAAAAATTTCAGACTGATTTTTATCTTTTCCCAATTTGTTTCATTTAATCACACTAATTATGATTTCTTTAGGTGAATACAGAATGAGTTTGTTTGTGATCCTCCCCCTTAATAATACATCCTATAGAGGTTTGATAATGATTTTTGAATTATTAATGTTGAAATGAGGAATGTTTGACCAAATTTCGAATACCTATGAAATAGGCTCTGAAAATATCTCTATGAAGAGTCCAAGGGAGGGTAACCATCCTCCGGAAAGTCAAACAGTTCATCATTTAGCTTAGATGGATTCATGCTTTCACTTATGTTGACCTTGAGGTGGATTACTAGTTTTTTGAGTAGCAAGGCATTGCAATACAAGTTGAATTTATTTGCTAGGGTCATACAAGCTCAAAGCATTTCTTAAGAAGTTGAACCTATCTTTACAAAGGGGCTTTGTAAAGATATCGGCCAATTAATTTTCAGTACATACATATTCAATCATCACATCATTTTTCAGCACATGATCCCTAATAAAATGATGTCTAATCTCTATATGCTTTGATTTAGAGTGTTGGACAGGATTTTTTGTTAAATTAATTGCACTTGTATTATCACATTTAATTGGTATGTTGTCTATTTTGATGCCGAAGTCTTCAAGTTGTTGCTTAATCCAAAGAACTTGGGCACAACAGCTTCCAGCTGCAATGTACTCAGCCTCAGCTGTGGACAAGGCAACTGAATTCTGTTTCTTGCTAAACCAAGAAACCAAATTAGCACCCAAGAATTGACATGTGCCACTTGTGCTTTTTCTGTCGAGTTTGCACCCGGCAAAATCAGCATCGGAATAAGCAATTAAATTTATGTCAGATTGTTTAGAATACCATAAGCCTACATTAGATGTCCCTACTAGATATCTAAAAATTCTTTTAACAGCTTGCAAGTGTGATTCCTTAGGACATGCTTGGTATCTAGCACATATACAAACACTGAATAATATATCTGGTCTACTAGCAGTAAGGTAAAGTAAAGAGCCTATCATACCTCTGTACAATTTACAGTCTATACTTTTACCTTTTTCATCTTTGTCAAGCTTGCAACTTGAGCCCATGGGTGTGCTGATTTCCTTTGCATCCTTTATCTTGAATTTTTCCAACATTTCCTTGATATATTTGGATTGACTGATGAAGATGCCTTCCTCTGATTGTTTTATTTGTAGCCCAAGGAAGAAGTTGAGCTCACCCATCATGCTCATTTCAAATTCTTCCTGCATAAGCTTGGCAAACTCTTGACAAAGACTATCATTAGTAGCACCAAAAATTATATCATCCACATAAATTTGTACAAGCAATAAGTCATTTCCTTTTCTTTTAATGAAGAGGGTTTTGTCTACATTTCCTCTCTTAAATTTATTTTCAATTAGGAAATTACTTAATCTTTCATACCATGCCCTAGGGGCTTGCTTAAGTCCATACAATGCTTTATGCAATTTATACACATAATCTGGATGTAAGTGATTTTCAAAACCTGGAGGTTGTCCTACATAAACTTCCTCCATTATATAACCATTTAAAAAAGCACTTTTTACATCCATTTGATAGAGTTTAAAATCCATGAAGCATGCATATGCCAAAAGTAGTCTAATAGCTTCTAATCTAGCAACAGGAGCAAAAGTTTCATCAAAGTCTATTCCTTCCTCCTGATTATAACCTTTGGCAACTAGTCTAGCTTTGTTTCTTATGACTATTCCATCTTCATCTAGTTTATTTCTATACACCCACTTGGTGCCTATGATTGAGACATTAGGGGGTCTTTTCATTAGGGTCTAAACTTCATTTCTTTCAAATTGGTTTAATTCCTCTTGCATAGCATTCATCCAATTGTCATCTTTTTCAGCTTCTTCTAGTGATTTAGGCTCGATTTGTGAAACGAATGCAAGATAATTACTAGTGTTTCTTAAAGAGGATCTAGTTCTTATTCCTTGTGAAGGATCACCAAGGATTAGATCCTTTGGATGACCATGTGCATACCTCCATTCCTTAGGAAGATCTTGATTTCCTGATGGAGGTTGATCTTCTTCATCTTGCTGAATTGTATCTTCTTTGATCTCATCCTCATGTTGTTTGTCTTGTATGGAGAATTCCTTCATTCGGTCTTCAAGTATACCTGCATCACCATCTTCTTCTTTTCTAGAAGAATCTCCATTAGCTTCATCAAAAACAACATGAATGGATTCTTCAACAACGAGAGTTCTCTTGTTGAAGACCCTGTATGCTCTACTAGATGAGGAATAACCTAAGAAGATCCCCTCATCTGATTTAGCACTAAATTTACTTAGATTGTCCTTTCCATTGTTTAAAATAAAGCATCGACAACCGAAAACATGAAAATAGCTTATATTTGGTTTCTTACTTTTTATCAACTCATAAGGTGTCTTCTTTAAGATGGATCTAACTAAAGCACGATTTAAAATATGACATGAAGTATTTATTGCTTCAGCCCAAAAATACTTTGGTAGATCCGATTCGCACAACATGGTACGAGCCATATCTGCTAGTGTGCGATTCTTCCTTTCTACCACCCCATTTTGTTGGGGTGTCCTAGGTGCCGAGAAATTGTGATTGATACCATTTTCTTCACAAAATTTTTCAAAATACTGATTTTCAAACTCGGTACCATGATCACTCTTAATTGCTTTTAGTTTAAGATTGAGTTCATTCGAAACCCTATTATGAAACTTGATAAAAGCGGGAAAGGACTCATCTTTGTGTGCAAGAAATGAAACCCATGTAAAACGTGAAAAATCATCAACAATTACAAGACCAAATTTCTTACCCCCTAGACTAGCAGTTCTAGTGGGTCCAAACAAATCCATGTGAATTAGTTCTAAGGGTTTTGATGTTGAGACTATGTTCTTAGACTTGAAAGAACTTCTTGTTTGTTTCCCTAATTGACATGCAGCACAAATTTTATTCTTTTCAAAGTCTATTTTTGGTAGTCCTTTGACTAGATCCTTTGTAATTAATTTAGAGATTAAATCCATGCTAGCATGCCCTAACCTACGATGCCATAACCAACTAGTCTCATTAACTTTGGGATCCATGGCTACAAGACATTGGCCATCCTTCATGGTGAGATCATCAAGATCTACCATGTAAATATTTCCATGCCTATGTCCTGTGAGTATGATCTCATTGTCAATTGGACTACTAATTATGCATAGTGATGATTTAAATGACACTTTAAAGCCCTTGTCACAAAATTGACTTATACTTAATAAATTATGTTTTAGTCCATTAACTAACAATACATTATCAATAAATGAGGAGGGTGATATGGAGATTTTACCAACACCAATGATTTGACCTTTAGCATTGTCTCCGAATGTGACTACTCCTCCTTCTTTTGATTTCAAGGTGACGAAGAGACTCTTGTCACCGGTCATATGCCTTGAGCAACCACTATCAAGATACCACATTCTCTTTTTATTCTCGGCTGCAAGGCATACCTGCAAAATGATCATGTGAAGCTCTTAGGTACCCAAGTTTTCTTGGGTCCTTCGTGGTTAGTGTAGTTGGTTCCCTTAGGCACCCATACTTTAGTTATGTTTTTAGCTTTTACAAATGTTCTTGTTGGTTTGGATCTTTCTTTGAATACAAGAGTAGGCTTTATGTCCATTCTTTCCACAATGAAAGCATGTAGGTTTTTCAGTTTTTACATCTTTTGCTTTTACAAAAAAATTCTTTAGATACTTTTGTTGTTTGTTAGTTTTATATCCTAATCCAGCTTTATTGAAAACAGCTCTTTGATTTGAAAGAATAAGATTTAATTTTTCAGAGCTTTGTGTAAATTTTTCAACAATTGGTTTGTACTTATGTACCTCATTCTTAAGATTCAAATTTTCTTTAATTAGTTCTTCCTTATCCTTTTTAAGGGATTCAACATTTTGTGCAAGTGAGGTATTATTATCGAGTAGGGATTTTACTTTTAGATTTAATTCCTTAATTAGTGTTTTTGCCGTTTTATTTTCAATGATAAGTTTTGAATTTTTATTTTCTAGAGCAATGGTGTTAACATTTTCAACGCTCTCTTTCTCAATCAATAGATTTTTAATATCATCCTTTAGTTTTAGATTGGAGGCTTTTAATTCTTTATTCTTTGCTCCTAACATACTACAATCACTCATAAGTTCTTGAAAAGCTTCATACAATTCTTCTAAAGTAAAATTTATAGTTGTGTTTTGACATACCTCATCGTCTTCGAACGCCATGAAGCACAAATTGGCGGTCTCTTCCTTCTCTTCCTCGGAGGATGATGTGTCACTATCATCCCATGTTGCCTTCAATGCCTTCTTCTTCTTCTTTCCAAAATACTTCTTTTGTTGAGGGCATTCGGAACGAATGTGTCCCGGTCTCTTGCAATCGTAGCATATGATTGGGTCTCTTTCTTTTTCTTTTTCTTTTTTCCAATCATTTCTCCCTCCAAACTTTTTCCTTGGAAAGGGTTTCTTTCTTCTCATGAATTTCTTAAACTTTCTTACTATCAAACCCAAATCCTCATCTTCGCTTTCTTCTTCGCTCTCACTACTTTCTTCTTCACACACACTCGAAGTAGCCTTGAGTGCGATTGTCTTTTTCTTCGGCAACTCTTCTTCATGTTGCTTCATTGTGAGCTCATGCGTCATCAATGAGCCCAGTAGTTGTTCTAATCCCAAAGTGTTGAGGTCTTTGGCTTCTACGATCGCCGTGACCTTTGCTTCCCAGGCTTTTGGCAAAGACCTGAGAATTTTACTCACAAGTTCCGGATTAGTATAAGATTTACCCAAACTTTTTAGACCATTAATTATATCGGTAAAGCGTGTAAACATGCATGTGATGGTTTCATTGGGTTCCATCTTAAACAACTCATATTTGTGAACTAGAATGTTCACTTTAGACTCTTTGACTTGATTTGTACCCTCGTGGGTAACTTCAAGCCTATCCCATATTTTCTTAGCGGAACTACATGTGGAGACTCTGTTAAACTCATTTACATCTAGAGCACAAAATAATGAGTTCATGGCTCTAGAATTGAGTTGAACCATCCTACTATCATTCTCATCCCAATCCTCCTCAGGTTTGGGAACTTGAATGCCATTTACCATGTGTGATGGTTCTTGTGGTCCCTTGACTATAACCCTCCACAAGGCATAGTCTTGTGCTTGAATGAAGATCCTCATTCTAGTCTTCCAATAGGTATAATTTGTCCCATTGAAGAGTGGAGGTCTATTGGTTGCTTGCCCCTCAGCAGGAACATTGTTAAAGGGTGTTACCATCTAGATCTTTGGCTAAGACGGTTAGGTCTTTCAAGAAATACACAGAGCACCCGCTCTGATACCACTTGTTGCCCAGAGATGATCACCCAAGAGGGGGGTGAATTGGGTGTTTTAAAATCTTTTTGACTAATTAAAAAATAAAACACGCAAATGTAAGAACTAAAGTAAAGATAGAGGGATGAGAATAGTCAATCGCAAACACAAGGTTTTATAGTGGTTCGGAGCTTCCACTGCTCCTACATCCACTCCCCAAAGCACCTTTGGGAATTTCCACTATAATCCAAGATTACAGTCCGGTAGTTTTGCGAGTGCACTACCCAACTCGTTGTTTTACACCGGGCTAACAACAAACCCTATAACCCCCAATTTCACCTAGGTTTGGGACGCCTTTCTCTTGTTCCAAGTCCCTTGACTGGAACAAGCACAATATTGAAAGAGTTTTACAAACGATTGGAAAGCTCTAAATAAGCAAATATAACAATGATAAACTATAAAACCCGAAAGAATCCTTTTGCCGTTGGAAGTGTGGAAAATGATGATTCTTCCGATGTGGATCGCGTAGGCTTGAGTGTGAGCTTTGAATGCCGAGCGGAAGAGAGTAGTTGAGCTTGAAATCAGTTGGAAAACTTGAAAGCACTTGATTTCTTCACTTGAATGCACTAACTCCCTTGAACCTCTTTTTCTTTCTTCTCTCTTGAATGATCTTGCTTTGGGTTGGTGAGAAGTTGTTGAGAAGCACTTAGGAGCTCCCTTTTATAGCCCAAAAAGCAAATATAGCCGTTAGAGATAAAGTAAAAGAGATTTGAAATTCAAACCAAACCTGTAAAAGTTGTCAGTCGCGTCCCAGGCGCTCCGGAGACATCTCCGCTTCAACGCGAGACGTCTCGGCTGTATAAATTTACTTTTCACTTTGTTTGGGGTCGACTCGGCACTTTACGGGGACGACTCCGATGATGAACGGTTTGAATCCTTGTTTTTCTGTTTTTCTGAGAGGGTCGTCTCGGCGCTTTACAGGGACGTCTCGGCTTGTTTGCACTTTTTGCATGGGGACGACTCCGCTGCCTTGGGGACGACTCCGTCGTTATAACTCTGAAAAACATGTCTTCTGGAATTCTCTGAGAGAGTCGACTCCGCTCTTTCAGGGGACGTCTCCGCTGCCTTAACTCCGAAAAAGACATCCTCTGGAAAACCCTGAGAGAGCCGACTCCGCTACACTGGGGACGACTCGGAAACTCACTTTTTTAACTTGCGGGGACGACTCCGCGTACTGTGGGGACGGCTCGCGCGTATCACTTGAAATCTGCCTTTCTGCCGCCACTGAGAGAGTCGACTCCGCTACTGAGAGAGTCGACTCCGACCCTGCGAGACGCCTCGCCAAGTGCCGGGGACGTCTCCAAGTGTGCCAGTTCTTCCGGTTTGTGCCAGAGACGTCTCTGAGACTATCCGGAGACGTCTCGGCTGTCCCTGATCTGTTTTCTTCATCTCAATAATTCTTCAATAAATCCTTAAAAATTATGAAAACTTGCCTAGACATTTCTTAACAATATTCTTAATAAAACACATGAATTCCTCAATTAAATTATTAAGATAAATGAAATTATACTCTAGTGTTTTGTATTCATCAAAACCCATTAGGGGGTCAACACAAGGGCATTGGAAGAGGAATTGTCCTCTGTACATTACATTTCTTGATCCGAATAGGCCTAAAAAAAGTGGGCAATCAGTTGCCAATCAAGGTATTTATATGATAACGCCTTGTAATTTTTTTATTTGTGATAATTCGACCTGGGTATTGGATACCGGTAGTCCTTTTAATATTTTCAATTCGTTGCAGGGACTTCAGATCAGTGAGAGGTTTGAAGAAGGAGAAAGATTTCTGAATGTTGGAGATGGAAGACCTGTTCCAGTTCTAGCTTTAGGAATTCTTAAACTTGTATTCAGCTCTCATGTAAATGTCTTTAGTGATTGTCACTATTGTCCAAATTTTTTATTGAATGTCATTTCTGTAAGCCTTTTGGCCAAAAATGGTTATGAAATATCAATAAAAAAGAATTATTGCAATATCATTTGGAATGGTGTTGCTGTAATGAATGGAATTCTGAGTAATGGCATTTACATTTTGTCACAGCCTGTTCATGTAATGTACAAGTCCAATAAGCGCCCTAAAATAGATAATATCATGGATGTCTATCTTTGGCATCATAGGCCAGGTCATATTAACAAGAACATGATGAGCAGGTTAAATAAAGAAGGAATCCTCAATGTTAATGATTGTGAATTATTAACAACCTGTGAATCATGCCTTCTTGGTAAGATGATCAAGTCACCTTTTACTGGAAAAGGTGAACGAGCCAATGACTTATTGACCCTAGTACATTCTGATGTTTGTGGGCCAATGAGCACAAATGCTAGAGACGGATATGCATATTTCATTACTTTCACAGACGACCTTTCGAGGTATGGTTATATCTACCTAATGAGACATAAATCTGAAGCATTTGAAATGTTCAAATTGTATCGTAATGAAGTAGAAAAATAAACTGAAAAGAGTATTAAAACTCTTTGATCAGATCGAGGGAGTGAATATCTTTCCAATGAGTTTTTGACATATCTGGAAGAGAATGGGATTCTTTCCCAATGGACTCCTTCTGGTACACCGCAGTATAACGGCATGTCAGAAAGGAGAAATCGAACTCTATTAGATATAGTTCGATCCATGATGGGGTTTGCTGAT
Source organism: Phoenix dactylifera (assembly GCF_009389715.1). NCBI lineage: Eukaryota > Viridiplantae > Streptophyta > Magnoliopsida > Arecales > Arecaceae > Phoenix > Phoenix dactylifera. The sequence continues at coordinate 85,742 of NW_024068543.1, read as the reverse complement.
CTACCCATATTCTTTCGGGGATATGCACTTGAGTCAGCCTGTTATATACCTAATAAGGTTCCAAGTAAATCTGTGAATAAAATACCACATAAGATGTGGACGGGATGGAAACTGGCACTCTCTCACCTTAGGGTTTGGGGGTGTCCGGCGTACGTCAAACATTTGAAGATAGACAAACTTGAATACAAGTCTGACAAATGTTTCTTTGTCGGTTACCCTAAAGAAACTAAAGGATATTATTTCTACCTTGCTGAAGAACAAAAGTTATTCGTAAGCAATAGAGCTGTTTTCTTAGAGAAAGAATTCCTTAGTGAAGGAACTAATAGCTCTAATGTTGAGCTTAGAAAAGTTCAACATGTAGAAGATCCGACACCATCCACTGAACCAATTGAGTCGGATTTGATTAGATCAGATTCAGAACCCATCTTAGATGCACCATTAAGGCGATCAGGTAGAGTACCACGTCAGCCGGACAGATACTATGGTTATTTGGTCCGGGACGGGGATCCTGTCGAACTTGATGAAAACGATGAGAATCCAATCACCTACATGGATGCAATGCAGAGGTATGACTCTGATGCATGGCTTGGAGCCATGCAATTCAAAATGGAATCCATGAAGGTCAATGATGTATGGACATTAGTTGACCCACTCGAAGGGATTAAATCCATAGGGTGTAAGTGGATTTTCAAAAGAAAACAGGGCGCAGACGGAAAGGTAGAGACCTATAAAGCCTGTCTGGTTGCCAAAGGATATCGTCAGCGTTATGGTATTGACTATGATGAGACGTTTTTTTCTGTGGCAATGCTCAAATCCATTCGGATTATGCTTGCGATAGCAGCACACTTAGATTATGAAATCTGGCAAATGGATGTAAAGACCGCTTTTCTAAATGGAGATTTAGAAGAGGAGGTGTATATGATGCAACCAGAAGGTTTTATATCTGCATATGAGTCTAAGGTGTGCAAGCTTGAAAAATCCATTTATGGATTAAAGCAAGCTTCACGGAGTTGGAACATATGATTTGATAAGGTGATCAAATCGTATGGCTTCATTAAGATTGAAGAGAAACCTTGCATTTATAAATGGGCAAATGGTTCAGTTATTATATTTCTTGTTTTGTATGTGGATGACATTCTTCTAATCGGAAATAACATTCCTGCATTACAAGGAATAAAGCTTTGGCTATCATCTCAATTTGCCATGAAGGATTTGGGAAAAGCATATTACATCCTAGGGATGAAGATCTATAGAGATAGATCTAGAAGATTGCTTGGATTATCCCAATCCACATATATTGATACTATACTGAAGAGGTTCAGTATGATTAATTCCAAGAAAGGCTATCTTCCGATGGGCCATAGAATTAACCTCTCTAAGAGGAATTGTCCGACAACCCCTCAAGAAAGAGAGAGTATGGATAGAATTTCATATGCTTCGGCAGTGGGATCTATAATGTATGCCATGATATGTACTAGACCAGACGTGGCATACTCACTAGGAGTAGTGAGCAGATACCAGTCTGATCCAGGTAGCAACCACTGGAAGGTGGTAAAAACCATTCTTAAGTATTTGAGAAATACTAAAGACCAGTGGCTTGTCTACGGTGATTCTGACTTAAAACTTGAGGGATATACCGATTCAAGTTTTCAGTTAGATCAAGATGATAGCAAGAGCGTATCGGGATATATCTTTACTCTTAAGGGTGGGGCCATCTGCTGGAAGAGTTCCAAGCAGCATACAGTGGCAGATTCTACATGTGAAGCAGAATACATCGCAGCATCTGATGCCACCAAGAAAGCTGTATGATTGTGGAAGTTCATCACTGAGCTTGGAGTGACACCCTCCATTGATGGTCCAGTGCGTGTATTTTGTGACAATGCTGGAGCCATAGCTCAAGCAAAAGAATCCAAAGCACATCAGCGGACCAAGCATATTCTACGTCGCTACCATCTGGTTCGAGATATCGTCGAATGAGGTGACATTGATCTTCAGAAGATTGATACAAAAGAAAATCTGGCTGACCTATGTACCAAAATCCTCAGCATCAAAGAGTTCAACGAACACAAGTCGAAGATGGGTATTAGATACTGTGCTGATTGGCTTTAGGCTAAGTGGGAGTTGTTGGGAATTATATCCTAAATGTCAATCGTCAGCATGTTGATGATTGAATTTTGTAAATAAATTGATAAATTAATAAAGTGTTATTTGGCATTATTCATCATTTCATTGTACATCTTCAAATGAACTCTTATATGATGAAGTCCGTAGAACTTGTTTTATGATAAAGGAGGATTTATCTTCAAGTCCTTAAAACTGTTCGCAATCAAATGATATGCTGTTACTAGGACGACAGCATTATCGAGATTAGGTCGTTGTGTGACATATACGTTGGTTGTCCTCTTAATCAAGAAGTGTGGAGACACTGATATATCACACAGGTAAAGTGTAGGAGTACATTTCACTGAACGTGACCAATTTCGGAATGCTCTACTGTCAAAAGATGTTCCGAGTAGATATGGGTATAAGTTTGGCCCTTTGACCTGAGACCGCAACCTGTGACTAGCAAGCAACTCATTGTACTTTAGTATCGAACTACCTGAATTTTTAATTCAGTGACGGAAGGTTACTAGGTACAGTCAAGTACTTGCGTAGTCAGTTGTGAGTCAAGATGGAATTGATCCCTTCTGGAAACAGGAGATAATGCCTTGTGTTCAATTTAGCAAAACCTTGGCTAGGGTAATTTTTGTGAGGAGTCACAGGATTTCTAAAGTTGAATCACATCATGGATGCACTTATTACAGAGTTGACAGAACTCTGAAGTCATCCTGGCATTTAGGAGTCAAAGGGATGAATTATACGGTAACCATAGTCCAAGGATTCTTGAATGTTGCTTTGCAATCATTCGGCCTATCCGGACATCGGGTACCATTGCTATATGGTCATTTCGATTAGTACAAGAAGTTGTTCTTGTGCTACCGATTTGGGTTTGAACCTATGGGATCACACGCATAGAAGTTTCTAGGTTAATCAAATGGCTGATTGATGATTAAGAATCATTTAGGGATAATTTGGTCAATTAGATTGACAAATTATCCTAAGCAAAAGTTGCATTAAAATAATTATTAAATTATTGGAGGATTAATTAGAAATTAGATTGCTAATGAACTCAATTTAATTGAGTAATTGGGCTTAGGTTGAGCAAAATTGAATAGGATTCAATTTGGGCTATATCAGGGTTTGACCTAATTAGATTGGGTTCAACCCAAGTAGATTGAGCTTGACCCAATTGATGGAACTTGACCCAATTGATGGAACTTGACCCAATTGGATTGGGCTTGATCCAAATCAATTAGAACACCTTATTTGATAAGGATTTTGAGTCCAAATAATCAGAATTGGATAAGGAGAAGAATCCCTAAATTTTAGGAACCCATCCTTATCTTCTTGGAGAAGAATAACACCTTGATTTATCCCCAAGATTTACCATGACTATCCTATTTATTTTTGGCCAAAAATTGGTATGAGAAGAGAGAAGGCGTTGGGCTATATTTTCTATAAAAATGGCACCTCAAATCTTCCTAAAAAGATTTATATGAATTACCTAATTTGTAGGGACTGCATGGCGCATGAAATAGGGTGGTCTGTGGCTGAACTTTCAACGCATGAATTCTTATCTTTTAGGGATCCAAAATGTACAAAATTTGGATATATTGATCTCCTATTAGCTGTCAAATCACCATAATTTTTGGGGATTTTATCAGCCAAATTAATTGGCTAAATTAGGTGTGAGGTGTGGGGGGGTCTTTTGGCTATAAAAGACCCCCACGCCTAGGGTTCAAGATATACAATATTTAGAGATTTCAAAAAATTTTGAAAAAATTTTGTGAGGGCCTCCATCCCTTCTTCTCCTTCTTCCTCACGTCCATCCTCCATCTTCTTGAAGAACAATCAAAGGATGAGTGTTTGGAAGGAGAAAGCTTCAGCCATTATAGCGTTCCTGCGTGAGCTAGCACTCCCACGGAAAATGATCTATCTAGGGCTTCGCGTGGACAATCTATAGAGGCCGGACACGTGTGCGGCTGCAAAGCATGATCAAGGAGTCATCCAAGACCTCTAAAGAATCAGGTATGAGATTTGATCTCATTAAAGTTAAGATTAGATCTTAAACATGGTTGCTGAAATTTCAGGGTTGCTGAAATTTCAGAATTGTATGTTAGACATACATTCATTGTTTCATGTTTTACATAAATATTTAAATCATGGTTCTTAATTTTGTTGTAGAGATCTGATCTCTAGCAGGCATGAAAATTAAATAGTTTAATTTTTAAATGCTTTTGCTGTAATTTTTTTTGAAAATAAATGCATGCAGCCCGCAAGGATTACTTTCACCGTACATCCCCAAATCTTACCATGCCATATCTCATACGGTATGGTAGAAACAGATTTAGAAGAAATTCTATTCAATAAGTAAATCGCAGAAAGTAAGGCATCTTTCCAAAAAAATAAGGATAAATCAGTGAAGCTCATCATTAGAGGTGGCAATCGGGTCCAAATAGATCAAAAATTATAACCTAAACCTATCATGTTTAATAAACAGGTAATCCGACCCGATCCGTTTAACCTATTTAATAAACAGGTAACCTGTTTGCCCAACCCGACCCGACCTGTTTAACCTGTTTGCCCAACTCAATCCATTTAACCTGTTTAGACCTGTTTAACCTACCCAACCCAACCTATTTAACCTGCCCAAGTCAACCCATTTAACCTGCCCAACCTGACCCGTTTGACCTGTTTGGACTTGTTTAACCTGCCCAACCAAATCTGTTTAACCTGTTTAATAAATAGGTAACCTCTTAGGCTCTTAGCCTTAGGCTTTAGCCCAACCCAACTCGACCCAACCTATTTTATACATTAAGCTGCACAAGAAAAAAAAGAAGGTAAATGTAGAAAACATTACAAAAATCTTGTCCCAATGTCATTGACATTAAAAAAGCATTCAATCTTTACAAAAAGCTGAACATAAGGAATACAAGTTATTTGTTCATTCATCTAATACCATCAATATTCAAAAAGCATTTAATCTTTACAAAGACAAGGAATACAAGTCAAATCATCCAAATTTATATATGGAATAGCCCGAAAATACTATCTGCTTGACTGAGGATGATAGTGGTATTTTGATGATTAACACAACCATTGAAGGAATATCTAATTAAATATTACAAGGTAATATGATACATCATTACTAAGTTCGTCACTCTCGGTACATTAGTAGAATGAGATCAAGATGTATTTCAATGATTAATAATAAGATAAAATTTGCGATAGAAAAGGGATAGTGAATTCTAAATTCTAATTTGGCAAAGTTTCAAGTAAAACGTACTCTCAAGGAGATGATAGTAATTTTCATTGTTAAGAGTATGTAGCACCACCATGACATATATTCAAAATTGCTTGAAGAATGTTTCATTGATTATATGGATGAATCTAACCCTAAGTTGCAGCAAAGTGTGGAATGAGTCGATCCCAAGATTGGTGGAGTCGACCTCGGCGCATCAAGGAACCATCTGGCACACTTCTGCAAAAATGGCACGGATGAACAGTACTTGAGTCGACCCAAGTAAAGATTGAGTCGATCCCATCTTCAAGCCTCAAGAAAACAAGTCTCTGGAATCTCTGAGAGGAACTTGAGTCGACCCCACCTTGAGTCGACCCAAACTGAACATGAGTCGATCCAAAGGCTGTATCATTCAAAAACTGGTTCTCTGAAATCTCTGAGAGGGTCGACCCCAATGGAATTTGAGTCGACCCAACTGAACCTTGAGTCGACCCAAAAAGAGTTGAGTCGACCCAAGTAAAAAATGGCTGAAATATAAGGTTCTGTGTTTTCTGAGAGGGCCGACCCCAATGTAGCATGAGTCGACCCCAGTGAAAGTTGGATCGACCCCAGTGAAAGTTGAGTCGACCCCAAGTCTGATGAACAATGATTTGAGTCGACCCCTGGAAAGTTTGGGTCGACCCAAGCACGGGCAGAAGCATAACAGCTAGTTCTGCAAAAGTACTTTTTGTCCTCCCAATAGCTAGTAACGGCTAGTTTTTAAAATCTAACCAATGGGGGGTGTCCAATGGATGAAGAAAACTATTTAAAGGGACACTATTCATCAGAGAAAAGATCTTTTAGCAAAATATCAAAGCTTACACAAGAAAGACAAGTGCCCTAATCTTCTTCATCCAAGTGCTTCATTCAAAGAGTTAAAAGAAAGTGGTTGAGCAGATTCAAGAGACATTAAGAGCTCCATCCACCCTTGAAGAGTGAAGCATTCTTGACAAAGAAGAGAGAAGTCTCATCAAGCGATAACTATATTCTAAACTCTTCTTTGTAGCTTATAATTGTTATATTTGCTTATCTAGGAGTTTCAACTTTCTTCTCCTTTTAATCATATTATAAAGGTTTGTTGGTGAGCCCGTAAAACCAATGGTGTAGGTTTGTTGGTGAGCCCGTAAAACCAATTGTAAAGATTTGTTGGTGAGCCCGTAAATCCAATTGTAAAGGTTTGTTGGTGAGCCCATAAAACCAACATAGGTTCTTGGTGATCCCGAAAAACCAAAGTGTAAAGATTTTTGGATTGTGAGCCCGGAAAACAATCCAACTATAATCCGCGGGATTATAGTGAATTCTCAAGGGGTCGCTTGGGGAGTGGACGTAGGTGCTTAGGAGAGCACTGAACCACTATACTTCTTGTGTGTTTGCATTGTGAATTGTTTTAAATTTCACTCATTCATCGATTGTCTAAATTAAGATAGTAAAAATTTAGAGAAACCAATTCACCCCCCCTCTTGGCTTGTCACTTGGGCAACAAGTGGTATCAGAGCAAGGTGCTCACATAGTATTTGTTGATCTCACAGTCAAGAGACAAAGATCATGACAACCCAAGTAGGATGTTCTATGAGTGAGGGGCAATCCACAAATAGACCTCCTCTGTTAAATGGCTCAAATTACACATACTGAAAAGCTAGGATGAGGATATTCATTCAAGCTCTAGACCTGGAATTGTGGAATATCATAACTAGAGGACCACACACACCCACGATTAGTATAGAGGGCACACTCATTCTCAAACCAGAAATGGATTGGAATGAGGGTGATAGAAGGCTAGCACAACTAAATGCAAAAGCAATAAATGTACTTTACTGTTCACTAGATGTAAGTAAATTCAATAGAATATCTACATGCATCTCCGCGAAAGAAATTTGGGATAAACTAGAGGTCACACATGAAGGAACTAATCAAGTCAAGGAGTCAAAAATAAACATATTAGTTCATAAGTATGAGTTGTTTAAAATGGAGTCCAGTGAGTCCATAACTGAAATGTTTACTCGATTCACAGAAATCATAAATGGGCTACAAAGTTTAGGAAAGTCTTATACTAACTCTGATTTAGTACGAAAAATTCTCAGGTCTCTACCAAGAGTTTGGGAGGCCAAAGTAACAGCAATTCAAGAAGCAAAGGACCTCAATACATTGCAATTGGAAGAACTTTTAGGATCACTTATGACCCATGAGTTGACCATGAGGCAAAATTCAGAAGATGAGGTCAAGAAAAGAAAGACCATTGCCTTGAAGTCTACTACTCCAAAACAGAAAACTGAATCAGAAGAATCTGATGATGAGGAGGAATATGATGAAGAAGGAATGGCTATGCTTGGAAGAAAATTCAGAAAATTCATGAGAGGAAAGAAGAAATTTTATAAAAGGAAGCCCTTCTTCAAAGGTAGCTCAAGCAAAGAAAAGGGTAAGGACAAAGAAAAGAAAAAGGAAACGCCAATTTCCTATGAGTGTAACAAGCCCGGGCATTTCAAGATAGATTGTCCGGAATTAAAGTGGATGGCAAGAAAACTTAAGAAGAAGAACTTCATGGCTGAATGGAGTGAAAGTGAAGAGTCAAGCTCGGAAGAGGAAGATCAACAAGAGACGGCCCAAATCTGTCATATGGCCAATGACGATGAGGTAGATTCTGAACTTGAATGTGATTTTACAGTAGAAGAGTTACATGATGCATTTTTAGAACTCATGGAAGAACACAAGAAATTAATTAATAAAAATAAAGTTCTAAAAGATGAAAATCAATCTCTTATCAAAGAAAAGCAAAAACTATCTAATGACTATGAAACATTAAGTAGGAGATTCATCAATGAAACCAAAATTCAAACTGCTAAAAATGTCAAGTTAAAGGAAGATGCTGAAAAATACAAATCTTTAGTAGACAAGTTTACACTTAGCTCAACTAAATTAAATATGATTCTTGATAGTCAAAAAGCTATATATGATAAAGCTGGATTAGGATATAAAACAAATAGAAAACAAAAATACTTAAAGAACATATTTGTGAAAGCCAAAAATGAAAATATAACTTGTCATAGCTGCAATAAATTAGGACATAAAGCTTATGAGTGTAACTATAGAAAGTCTAGCTACAATAAATTGAGTAATAATCATAAGCTAAAATCCAAGAAAGTTTGGGTTCCAAAAGGAACATCAAGTACTAACCCTAAAGGACCCAACATAGTTTGGGTGCCTAAAGCTTATTTTTGATCTTGATTGCAGAAGTGTCTTGCAGCTAATAAGGTGGATAAACGATGGTATCTAGATAGCGGCTGTTCAAGACACATGATAGGTGACGTAGAACAATTTGTCACCTTGGAATCTAAGAAGGGTGGAGTAGTAACCTATGGAGACAATGGAAAAGAATTTATCATTGGAAAGGGTAAAATTTTTATTACTCTATGTACCTTTATAGAAAATATCTTATTAGTTAATGGTTTGAAAGATAACTTAGTTAGCATAAGTCAATTTTGTGATAAAGGTTTTAAAGTCATATTTGAAGCCTCAGTATGCATAATCACAAATCCTAAAAATAACAGCATTGTACTTGTAGGGCAAAGACAAAGAAATATTTACATGGTAGATCTTCATGAATTAGGCAAGAAAAATGGATTATGTTTAATCACTAATGAAGAAAGGAAAAGTGAAACAAGTTGGCTTTGGCATCATAGACTAGGACATGCTAGTTTGGACTTAATATCAAAACTAGTCAAGAAGGATTTAATAAAAGATTTGCCAAAATTGATCTTTGAAAAGGACAAAATCTGTGGTCCATGCTCATTAGGAAATCAAACAAAATCATCCTTCAAATCAAAGAATGTAGTATCAACCACTAGGCCTTTTGAACTCATACACATGGATCTATTCGGACCCACTAGAACCGCAAGTCTAGGAGGAAAGAAGTATGGACTAGTTATAGTAGATGATTTTTAAGATATACATAGGTTTCATTTCTTGCACATAAGAATGAAGCATTTTCAGCATTCTTGAAATATTATAAGAATATCATAACTGAAAAGAAGCTCACCTTAATAGCAATTCGAAGTGATCATGGAACTGAATTTGAAAATCAACACTTTGAAGAATTTTGTAATGAAAATGGTATCTCACATCAATTTTCAGCACCTAGAACGCCTCAACAAAATGGAGTTGTTGAAAGGAAAAATAGGACCTTGGCAGAAATGGCACGCACAATGTTGTGCGAGTCAAGTCTTCCAAAGTACTTTTGAGCTGAAGCTATAAGTACTTCTTGCCATATTCTAAATCGGGTTTTAATACGACCTATAACCAAAAAAACTCCTTATGAACTTTGGAAGAATAAGAAACCAACTGCTAAATATCTTAAAGTATTTGGATGTAGATGTTTCATTTTAAACAATGGCAAGGAGGATCTAAGTAAATTTGATGCCAAGTCAGATGAAGGTATCTTCTTAGGATACTCTACATCTAGCAGGGCATACAGAGTATTCAACAAAAGAACTCTTGTAGTTGAAGAGTCAGTTAATGTCATTTTTGATGAGTCTGATAGTGAGTCTCCTAGGAGAAAAAATATTCTTGATGATGATGCAGGAATTATTGACTTTGAAAAATTGAATCTTGATGACGTGCCAAATCAAGAAATGAAAAATGATCTCGTGCCACCACAATCTCAAGACTTGCCAAAGGAATGGAGGTATGCACATGGACACCCTAATGTTGGAATTTGTATCCTAAATGTCAATCGTCAGCATATTGATGATTGAATTTTGTAAATGAATTGACAAATTAATAAAGTGTTATTTGGCATTATTCATCATTTCATCTTCAAATGAACTCTTATATGATGAAGTCCTTAGGACTTATGTTATGATAAAGGAGGATTTATCTTTGAGTCCTTAAACTTGTTTGCGACGAAATGATATGTTGTTACTAGGACGACAACATTATTGAGATTAGGTCGTTGTGTGACATATATGTTGGTTGTCCTCTTAACCAAGGAGTGTGGAGATACTGGTATGCCACACAAGTGAAGTGTAGAAGTACATTTCACTAAACGTGACCAATTCCGGAACGCTCTACTGTCGAGAGATGTTCCGAGTGGATATGGGTATAAGTTTGGCCCTCTGACCTGAGACCGCAACCTATGACTAGCAAGCAACTCACTGTACTTTGGTACCGGACTATCTGAATTTCTAATTCAGTGACGGAAGGTCACTGGGTGCAGTCAAGTACTTGCGTAGTCAGTTGTGAGTCAAGATGGAATTGACCCCTCCTGAAAATAGGAGATAATGTCTTGTGATTAATTTAGCAAAACCTTGGCCAGGGTAATCCCAGTGAGGAGTCACGGGATATCTAAAGTTAATCACATAATGGATGTACTAATTATAGGGTTGACAGTGAGCTCTAAGTCATCCTGGCATTAGGAGTCAAAGGGATTGAATTATACAGTAACCATAGTTCAGGGTTCCAGAATATTTGCTTCGCATATATTCGACCTATCCGGACGCCGGGTACCATTGCTAGATGGTCACATCGATTAGTGTAGAAAATTGTTCCTATACTACCGGCTTAGGTTCGAACCTATGAGGTCACACGCATAGAAGATTCCTGATTGATCAAGAAAGCTGATGAATGATTAAGAATCATTCAGGGATAATTTGGTCAATTTGATTGGCAAATTATCTTATAAAATAATTAAAGTAATTATTGAAGGATTAATTAGTAATTAAATTACTAATAAACTCAATTTGATTGAGTAATTGTGCTAAGGATGAGCCAAATTGAATTGGATTCAAGTTTGGGCTCAATCAGGGTTTTGACCTGATTGGATTAGGTCAGAACCAAAAAGGACTTAAGCTGATCAAATTAATTTTAAATTAATTTGTTCTTAATTGGGGATTGACCTAATTGAATTAGGTCCAACACAAAGTAATATTCAATTTGATTGAGTTTGCATGAGCCAAAATTGAATTGGATTCAATTTGAGCTCAATCAGGGTCTGACCTGATTAGATTGGGTTCAACCAAATTGCTTTGTTTTAATTCGGGTTTGACCAAATTTGATTAGGTGCAACCCAAGGGAATTAGGCTCAGATGATGTGGCAATTATTGGTGACATGGAATTGGATTTCATGAATTTTAAATAAACCAAAATTATTGCATGGAACATGGACCCATTGCTTGACACATGGCGACATTGTTTGTTATTTGAATTTAAATTCAAACATTAAGCAATGTGTTAAATGATTTTAATCACTCAAACCATCACCAAGGTGGCGTCTGAGTTTTTGAATGGATTAAATTCGAATTTCAAGAGGTGATTTCGAAATTATGAAGTGTTTTACCTTGCCGCATGGATTTCAAATTCCTTCCCTCTTGCACATGTGTTTAAAATTTGAATTTAAATCAGATTTGGTTGAGATCTGATTTGGGTTGTTCCTATTCCTTTGCATGTGCCAACTAAAAGAGGTTTTCTAAAAATAAATTTCGAATTTTGAATGAAAATTCGGAGGCCATTAAAAGGGGTCAAACATGGGCACCAAAAACACATCAATTGCAGCCTTCTTCCTCACCCGCCTCCTCCTCCTCTTCTTCTCCATTTTAGATAGGGTTTTCAAGGTGAATATCTAGAAGATTCAAGATCAGATCTGAGTCCTCTACTTTCCTTACAAACCTCATCTCTATCTGCTTCAAGACGATTGATCAAGAGTTGATTGAATCCCGGCGGGCAGATTTCAGCTTTCAAGTGTTCTGCAGCTGCTAGCACTGTTGCGGAAGAAGATCCTTCAGGACTTCGCGTGTACTTCTCGTAGAGGCCATTCGTGTGCGTGGCTGCGAAGTCAAGAATCAGATTCACAACTTTCATCCATCATAAAAGGTATTAATCTAGCATTAATCATTTATTATGGTGTCAAGGTCTAGGTTCAATTTCCCGAGGTTTTACCCTCTTTTGGGGCTCCTCACGGAGATATCTCCAGAATCCATTCGATGGATATTCGGAGATTAATTGGAGTAGAGTTCTTAAGTTTCAGATCTGATAGTTAATCATGCATAAAAGTTTTAGCATAATTGTTTAAACGATTCCGGCATAATCCTATGTGTTCTTAAGGTGCTGATTTCTAGATTTGATCTTGTAAGCATGCATGAATTAAATTGTTTGATTCGGTTTTTCCGCTGCGTTTTAAAACTTAAAAAGAACTATGTATGGCTTGATCCCCCTTATGAAGGGGTACGTAGGCAACCCGATCAGGTTCAGCCATGGTTTTCAAAAAAAAAATAAATTCAGCATGCTAAACACCGAAGAACCTAGGATTCACTTTCAGTGGTATCAGAGCCAGGTTTATGTTTAAACTTTTATGTTTTAATTCTTGCAATTAAATCTGAAATCATTAACATGTTTAGATTAGATCTAAAGTGCTTTTTATGATTGATTTAATTGCTGATTATGCATGATTAAGTAGATCTGAAATTTTGGATGCATATGATGCATGTTTGTGTTAGGATTAGTAACATGAATAAATCTGAAATCATAATATTGTTTAGATTAGATCTAAATAAAGTTTATGATTCATATGATCTCTGATTTTAATGAACAAATCAAATCTGAAAATAAAAGTGAAAAAACAAATACATAAGATGTATGTTGTTTGTATTAATTCATGTTGTTATGTATATGTGATGCATGAACATAAAACATAATGACTTAAACATGAATTAAATCTGATTACATGTGATTAATTACAAAAACTCAGATCTGAAAATGTGTTTTAAGAACTGAAAGATTGTAATTAATATGTAATTAAAAAGAAATATGCAATGATCAAAACTTTCATAAGTCTAAACTTAATTGAGAATTAAGTGTTATGAAATAGAATTGTAACTCAATTAATTGACATTGCATAATTCTTTGGGCATATGGGTTAGCTTGAATCAAGTTCTTAGGATTGGGTTAGACCTAAGGTTAGAATCAAACATGGTCTAATTAGAGTTAATTGATCAAATCTAATTAAGTAGTAACTAGATTAGGTCAAGAAAACTCTAGGTTAAATACAATAGTTGTAGATTGATCAATTCCATGTCTTTGATTAGACCAAGATGGAACTTGATTTAGGCTCAGAGGTGTAGCCCGAGTTATTTGAGTAATCAAATCGAAATTGATTAACCAGTCGGTGTCTAAGGTAAGTTTGGCTGTTTTGACCGGTGGTTTTTAATTGGGAGCTACTCGCACTGATTCGTCTTTGTCGAGTTAATGGCATATCCCTTCCACCGATCTCACTTACCTGGCCGACATGGTCAATCACATTTTGATTGGATCACTTAATGATTCGAGTTAGCCCATGCCTTAAGGAAAATCAGTATGACTGATTTAGGTGTCTCCTTAACCGGTTTGAGTCTAATCTGATTTGGTGAAGTCAGTGGGAGAAATTAGACTAACCGGATCTTCTCATCTATCCTAATTATGAAATCCTCTAAAATTATTAGGTCCTTAAAATGAAATGGTTATGGAGATAACTAGGTCATAGCCTCCCATTAAGTTGGGTGATAATGGGTCCAATGTTTTGATAATTATTGGAGGCGCCACACGCCTGGTACTTATCAAGCATTGGAATTGTCATTCAATATATGATGAGTTAAGGTGTACCTTCAATAGGCGGTCAGGTGAGCCGAGCCACACTCGAGCTTGGTCGTCTATTAGTTGATTAGACTTAACCCTATCATTTAATGGTTGGACCTGACTAGGGTATTCGGTGGAGGCGCCACACGCCTGCCGGAAAACCTAGGGCAAAATCATCACTAGAAGTTGCTTGGTGAAGCAATTGGTTAAGAACCTACCAATAGGTGCATATGGGTTGGCCGAGCCACACTCGGGCCTATATGGGATCTATTGGGTTCTAGTGCCCACTAAAGAATTAGGAGTAATTTTTCGAATTAGAGGTAGAGGCTACCAATTTGTATAAAATAGTGGGAATATCTTTAGACTAAAGTCCAAGTCTACTGTGTTTAGTCAATTCATATACTAATAGCCAAATTTTCTTTTTATGCAGAAATGGCCACTAATTTATCACTTCGCTCATGGTTGGACAATGACAAGTTGACTGGTCCAAATTTCAATAATTGGCATAGGAAACTAAAAATAGTGCTAGAGCATGAGAGGATCCTTTATGTGATAACGGATCAAGCACCTGAGCAGCCCGCTGCTAATGCATCAAGATCGGCCAGAGACACTTATCAGAAGTGGCTCAGTGACCGGATCACTGTTCGATGTATCATGTTGGCAGCAATGAGTGATGAGTTTAGTAGGCGTTTTGAGAATATGCAGCCGGAAGATATCATTCAAGTGTTGAATGAATCATTCGGCGTTCCTGACGACGTTGAGAGGCACAAAACTAGTTGTGCCATCTTCAGCGCCCGAATGAAAGATGGGACCTCGGTAACTGATCATGTACTGTACATGATTGAGTTGATCGAGCGTCTAAGCTCTCTTGGCTTTTCCCTTCATGATCAATTGGGGAAGGATGCCATACTAAACTCATTGCCTGGATCATACCGTCCTTTTCTCACTCATTTTCGTATGACGAAATCTGTAGTGAATTATCACCAATTGTTGGGGTTACTACAGACGTTTGAGAATGATCACCAACTTCTTAAGAAGACGGTGAATTTAGTGGGAGGTTCATCCAAGGGTCGCTCCTTTAAGAAAGAAAAAAGAAAAAATAAAATCCAAAAGAAACAGGTGCACCATGCTCAGCCTAGTCAGAAAAAGAATAAAAAGGCTGATCAAAGCAAGAAGCAAGGACATTGGAAGAGGAATTGTCCTCTTTACATTGCATCCCTTGATCCGAACCGGCCTAAGAAAAGTGGGCAATCAGTTGCCAATCAAGGTACTTATATGATAACACCTTGCAATTTTTCTATTTGTGATAATTCGACCTGGGTATTGGATAACGGTAGTCCTTTTAATATTTGCAATTCGTTGCAGGGGCTACAAGTCAGTAAGAGGTTTGAAGAAGGAGAAAGGTTCCTGAATGTTGGAGATGGAAGACCAGTTCCAGTTCTAGCTTTAGGAATTCTTAAACTTGAATTCAGCTCTCATGTAAATGTCCTTAGTGATTGTCACTATTGTCCAAGTTTTCTATTGAATATCATTTCTGTAGGCCTTTTGGCCAAAAATGGTTATGAAATATCAATAAAAAAGGATTATTGCAATGTCATTTGGAATGGTGTTGTTGTAATGAATGGAATTCTGAGTAATGGCATTTACATTTTGTCACAGCCTGTTCATGTAATGTATAAATCCAATAAGCGCCCTAGAATAGATAATGTCACGGATGTCTACCTTTGGCATCATAGGCTAGGTCATATTAGCAAGAATAGGATGAACAGGTTAAGTAAAGTGGGAATTCTTGATGTTAATAATTGTGAATCATTGACAACCTGTGAATCATGTCTTCTTGGTAAAATGACCAAATCACCTTTTACCGAAAAAGGTGAACGAGCCAGTGATTTATTGACCCTTGTACATTCTGATGTATGTGGGCCAATGAGCACAGATGCTAGAGGTGGGTATTCATATTTCATTACGTTTACAGACGACCTTTCTAGGTATGGTTATGTCTATTTAATGAGACATAAATCTGAATCATTTGAAATGTTCAAATTATATCGTAATGAAGTAGAAAAACAAACTGGAAAGAGTATTAAAACTCTTCGATCAGATCGAGGAGGTGAATACCTCTCCAGTGAATTTTTGACATATCTAGGAGAAAATGGGATTCTCTCCCAATGGACTCCTCCTGGTACACCACAATATAATGGTGTGTCAGAAAGGAGAAATCGAACTCTGTTAGACATGGTTCGATCCATGATGGGGTTTGCTAATCTGCCCATATCCTTTTGGGGATATGCTCTTGAGTCAGCCTGCTATATTCTAAATAAGGTTCCAAATAAGTCTGTAAATAAAACACCACATGAGATGTGGACTGGACGTAAGCCGATGCTCTCTCACTTTAGGATTTGGGGGTGTCCGGCGTACGTCAAACGTTTGAAGACAGACAAACTTGAACCCAAGTCTGACAAATGTTTTTTTGTTGGTTATCCTAAAGAAACTAAAGGATATTACTTCTACTTTGCTGAAGAACAAAAGTTGTTCGTAAGCAATAGAGCAATTTTCTTAGAAAAGGAATTCCTTGGTGAAGGAACAAATAGCTCTAATGTTGAGCTTAGAGAAGTTCAACATGTAGAAGATCCGACACCATCTACTGAACCAGTTGAGTCGGATTTGATTAGATCAGATCCAGAACCCATATTAGATGCACCATTAAGGCGATCGGGTAGAGTACCACGTCAGCCGGACAGATACTACGGTTTCTTGGTCCGGGATGGGGATCCTATCGAACTTGATGAAAACGATGAGGATCCGATCACATATATGGATGCAATGCAGAGGTATGACTCTGATAAATGGCTTGGAGCCATGTAATCCGAAATGAAATCCATGAAGGTCAATGATGTTTGGACATTAGTTGACCCACCCGAAGGAATTAAATCCATAGGGTGTAAGTGGATATTCAAAAGGAAACGGGGCGCAGACGGAAAGGTGGAGACCTATAAAGCCCGTTTGGTTGCCAAGGGTTATCGTCAACGTTATGGTATTGACTATGACGAGACGTTTTCTCCTGTGGCAATGCTCAAGTCCATTCGGATTGTGCTTGCGATAGCAGCACATTTAGACTATGAAATCTGGCAAATGGATGTAAAGACCGCATTTCTAAATGAAGATTTAGAAGAGGAAGTGTATATGATACAACCTGAAGGTTTTACATCTGCAGATGAGTCTAAAGTGTGCAAGCTTCAAAAATCCATTTATGGATTAAAGCAAGCTTCACGGAGTTGGAATATACGTTTTGATAAGGTAATCAAAACATATGGCTTCATTAAGAATGAAGAGGAACCTTGCATTTATAAATGGGCAAATGGTTCAGTTATTATATTCCTTATTTGTATGTGGATGACATTCTTTTAATCGGAAATGACATTCCTGCATTACAAGGAATAAAGGTTTGGCTATCATCTCAATTTGCCATGAAGAATTTGGGAGAAGCATCTTACATCCTAGGGATGAAGATCTATAGAGATAGATCTAGAAGATTGCTTGGATTATCCCAATCCACATACATTGATACTATACTGAAGAGGTTCAGTATGATTAATTCCAAGAAAGGCTATCTTCCGATGGGCCATGGAATTAACCTCTCTAAAAGGGATTGTCCGACAACCCCTCAAGAAAGAGAGAGTATGGATAGAATTCCATATGCTTCGGCAGTGGGATCTATAATGTATGCCATGACATGTACTAGACCAGACGTGGCATACTCACTAGGAGTAGTGAGCAGATACCAGTCTGATCCAGGTAGCAACCACTGGAAGGTTGTAAAAACCATCCTTAAGTATTTGAGAAATACTAAAGATCAGTGGCTTGTCTATGGTGATTCTGACTTAAAACTTGAGGGATATACTAATTCAAGTTTTCAGTCAGATCAAGATGATAGCAAGAGCGTGTCAGGATATATCTTCACTCTTAAGGGTGGGGCCATCTGCTGGAAGAGTTCCAAGCAGCATACAGTGGCAGATTCTACATGTGAAGCAGAATATATCGCAGCATCTGATGCCGCCAAGGAAGCTGTATGGTTGCGGAAGTTCATCACCGAGCTTGGAGTGACACCCTCCATTGATGGTCCAGTGCCTATATTTTGTGACAATACTGGGGCCATAGCTCAAGCAAGAGAACCCAAAGCACATCAGCGGACCAAGCATATTCTACGTCGCTACCACCTGGTTCGAGAGATCATCGATCGAGGTGATATTGATCTTCAGAAGATTGACACAAAAGAAAATCTGGCAGACCCATTTACCAAAGTCCTCGGCATCAAAGAGTTCGACGAACACAAGTCGAAGATGGGTATTAGATACTGTGCCGATTGGCATTAGGCTAAGTGGGAGTTGTTGGAATTTGTATCCTAAATGTCAATCGTCAGCATATTGATGATTGAATTTTGTAAATGAATTGACAAATTAATAAAGTGTTATTTGGCATTATTCATCATTTCATCTTCAAATGAACTCTTATATGATGAAGTCCTTAGGACTTATGTTATGATAAAGGAGGATTTATCTTTGAGTTCTTAAACTTGTTTGCGACGAAATGATATGTTGTTACTAGGACGACAACATTTTCGAGATTAGGTCGTTGTGTGACATATATGTTGGTTGTCCTCTTAACCAAGGAGTGTGGAGACACTGGTATGCCACACAAGTGAAGTGTAGAAGTACATTTCACTAAACGTGACCAATTCCGGAACGCTCTACTATCGAGAGATGTTCCGAGTGGATATGGGTATAAGTTTGGCCCTCTGACCTGAGACCGCAACCTGTGACTAGCAAGCAGCTCACTGTACTTTGGTATCGGACTACCTGAATTTCTAATTCAGTGACGGAAGGTCACTGGGTGCAGTCAAGTACTTGCGTAGTCAGTTGTGAGTCAAGATGGAATTGACCCCTCCTGAAAACAGGAGATAATGTCTTGTGATTAATTTAGCAAAACCTTGGCCAGGGTAATCCCAGTGAGGAGTCACGGGATATCTAAAGTTAATCACATAATGGATGTACTAATTATAGGGTTGACAGTGAGCTCTAAGTCATCCTGGCATTAGGAGTCAAAGGGATTGAATTATACAGTAACCATAGTTCAGGGTTCCAGAATATTTGCTTCGCATATATTCGACCTATCCAGACGTCGGGTACCATTGCTAGATGGTCACATCGATTAGTGTAGAAAATTGTTCCTATACTACCGGCTTAGGTTCGAACCTATGAGGTCACACGCATAGAAGATTCCTGATTGATCAAGAAAGCTGATGAATGATTAAGAATCATTCAGGGGTAATTTGGTCAATTTGATTGGCAAATTATCTTATAAAATAATTAAAGTAATTATTGAAGGATTAATTAGTAATTAAATTACTAATAAACTCAATTTGATTGAGTAATTGTGCTAAGGATGAGCCAAATTGAATTGGATTCAAGTTTGGGCTCAATTAGGGTTTTGACCTGATTGGATTAGGTCAGAACCAAAAAGGACTTAAGCTGATCAAATTAATTTTAAATTAATTTGTTCTTAATTAGGGATTGACCTAATTGAATTAGGTCCAACACAAAGTAATAATTCAATTTGATTGAGTTTGCATGAGCCAAAATTGAATTGGATTCAATTTGAGCTCAATCAGGGTTTGACCTGATTAGATTGGGTTCAACCAAATTGCTTTGTTTTAATTCGGGTTTGACCAAATTTGATTAGGTGCAACCCAAGGGGATTAGGCTCAGATGATGTGGCAATTATTGGTGACATGGAATTGGATTTCATGAATTTTAAATAAACCAAAATTATTGCATGGCACATGGACCCATTGCTTGACACATGGCGACATTGTTTGTTATTTGAATTTAAATTCAAACATTAAGCAATGTGTTAAATGATTTTTAATCACTCAAACCATCAGCCAAGGTGGCGTCTGAGTTTTTGAATGGATTAAATTCGAATTTCAAGAGGTGATTTCGAAATTATGAAGTGTTTTACCTTGCCGCATGGATTTCAAATTCCTTCCCTCTTGCACATGTGTTTAAAATTTGAATTTAAATCAGATTTGGTTGAGATCTGATTTGGGTTGTTCCTATTCCTTTGTATGTGCCAACTAAAAGAGGTTTTCTGAAAATAAATTTCGAATTTTGAATGAAAATTCGGAGGCCATTAAAAGGGGTCAAACATGGGCACCAAAAACACATCAATTGCAGCCTTCTTCCTCACCCGCCTCCTCCTCCTCTTCTTCTCCATTTTAGATAGGGTTTTCAAGGTGAATATCTAGAAGATTCAAGATCAGATCTGAGTCCTCTACTTCCCTTACAAACCTCATCTCTATCTGCTTCAATACGATTGATCAAGAGTTAATTGAATCCCGGCGGGCAGATTTCAGCTTTCAAGTGTTCTGCAGCTGCTAGCACTGTTGCGGAAGAAGATCCTTCAGGACTTCGCGTGTACTTCTCGTAGAGGCCATTCGTGTGCGTGGCTGCGAAGTCAAGAATCAGATTCACAACTTTCATCCATCATAAAAGGTATTAATCTAGCATTAATCATTTATTATGGTGTCAAGGTCTAGGTCCAATTCTCCGAGGTTTTACCCTCTTTTGGGGCTCCTCACGGAGATATCTCCAGAATCCATTCGATGGATATTCGGAGATTAATTGGAGTAGAGTTCTTAAGTTTCAGATCTGATAGTTAATCATGCATAAAATTTTTAGCATAATTGTTTAAACGATTCCGGCATAATCCTATGTGTTCTTAAGGTGCTGATTTCTAGATTTGATCTTGTAAGCATGCATGAATTAAATTGTTTGATTCGGTTTTTCCGCTGCGTTTTAAAACTTAAAAAGAACTACGTATGGCTTGATCCCCCTTATGAAGGGGTATGTAGGCAACCCGATCAGGTTCAGCCATGGTTTTCAAAAAAAAAAAAATTCAGCATGCTAAACACCGAAGAACCTAGGATTCACTTTCACCTAAAGACTTAATCATTGGTGATCCAACTCAAGGGGTAAGAACTCGATCCTCTCTTAAAAATTTAAATGATTATCTTGCTTTTGTTTCACAATTAGAACCTAAGACTTATGAAGAAGCTGAAAAAGACACCAATTGGATAAATGCAATGCAAGAAGAATTAAATCAATTCAAAAGAAGTAATGTATGGACATTAACTAAGAGACCAAAGCATAACTCTGTAATTGGAACAAAATGGATCTTTAGAAATAAATTAGATGAAAATGGGGTAGTCATAAGAAATAAAGCTAGACTTGTAGCTAAGGGATACAATCAAGAAGAAGGGATAGATTTTAAGGAAACATTTGCTCCCGTGGCTAGATTAGAAGCTATTAGATTACTTCTAGCTTTTGCATGTTTCATGGATTTCAAATTGTATCAAATGGATGTAAAAAGTGTCTTCTTAAACGGTTTTATAGAGGAAGAAGTATATGTAGAGCAACCTCCTGGTTTTGAGAATCATGAATTACCAAATCATGTGTTTAGATTACATAAGGCATTGTATGGATTGAAACAAGCACCTAGGGCTTGGTATGATCGACTAAGCAAATTTCTACTGAATAATGAATTCAGTAGGGGAAATGTAGATAAAATACTTTTTCTCAAAAGAAAAGACAAAAATCTGCTAATAGTTCAAATATATGTAGATGACATAATTTTTGGTGCCACTAATGATGATCTTTGCAAAGAGTTTGCTAAATTAATGCAAGGAGAATTCGAGATGAGTATGATGGAAGAACTAAACTTCTTTCTCGGATTATAAATTAAGCAAACTAAGGAAGGTATCTTCATTCATCAAACTAAATACACAAAGGAAATATTAAAGAAGTTTGGGAATGAAAATCACAAGGGAATAGGCACCCCAATGAATCCCACTAATAAACTAGACAAAGATGAAAAAGGAAAAGTATAGATATGAAGCTTTATAGAGGCTTAATTGGATCTTTGCTTTACCTTACTGCTAGTAGGCCAGACATAGTGTTTAGTATGGAAATATGTGCCAGATACCAACCAGGTACTAAGGAGTCACATCTAAGTGCTGTTAAAAGAATCCTTAGATATTTGAGAGGAACTACAAACATAGGATTATGGTACTCGAGAGACTCCTGTCTAGATTTGCTTGCATACTCTGATGCAGACTTTGCAGGTTGCAAATTAGATAGGAAGAGCACTAGTGGAACATGTCAATTTTTAGAAAATAACTTAGTATCTTGGTTTAGCAAAAAGCAGAATTCAGTAGCATTGTCAACAGCTGAAGCCGAATATATAGCTGGCGGCAGTTGCTGTGCTCAAGTACTTTGGCTCAAGCAACAACTAGAGGACTATGGAATTAAACTAGATAACATTCCTATAAAATATGATAACACTAGTGCCATTAACCTTACCAAAAATCCAGTTCAGCACTCTAAAGCCAAACATATTGAAATAAGGTATCATTTTATTAGAGATCATGTTCAAAATGGAAATATATGTATTGAGCATGTGTGTACCGAGAAACAATTGGCTGACATATTCACAAAATCTTTAAGTGAAGAGAGATTTTGCATGATTAGGAGGGAATTAGGTATATGTGATCCCTTTGACTGAGGAGATATAAGAAGAAACGAGTTGTCTCATGATATTCTCCTCCTATTTCAAAAAAACCCATGAAACATTAGTCAAACTAGTCATCTATAGACTCCTTACTCATGTATTAGTGTCCTAGTAAGAATTTGTAAGGATTGGAGGAAAGGAAGAATTTTTAAAAGGAATAGGAAGAGAAAGAAAATTTTTTGAACTAGGGTCGACCCAAACCAGAATGGGGTCGACCCAACGTTGAGTCGACCCAAGAAAAATCTGGGATCGACCCAACGACGGGACCCCACTGTTAAAAGGGAGACCCGTGAGCGACATTAGGGCACTGTTTCATCTTGTCCTCTTCCTAAAACTCTATTTCCAACTCTCAAATCTCTTCCAATCATCTCCAAACAGTAGAAGGAAGCTTCCCTAAGCCATTAGATCAAGATCTTGGAAGAAATGGGACCCAAGCGAGCCGTTGCTAAGAGATCCGGGAGAGTTTCACAGACAACACGTGTTGATAGACATGCTGGAGAATCTTCTACAGTGCCTCCACAAGGTGAGACACGTGTAGAGCCTCCTCCTCCCTCCCCCTTCGTACAGCTTGCAAAATATGCGGGGAGACCGGTGACCACGGGGAGAAGGATCCACTCCGAATTCTTGGATCAAGAAGGGTTCCAGTTGGGTGATTGGATCCGAAGGGAAGGATGGGAGTATCTTTGCTCCCTAGATGTGGTGATCTATCCTGGGTTGGTTCATGAGTTCTATGCCTTCCTGAAAGTTGGAATGGGAGGGCTTATATCTGAAGTCCGAGAAGTAAGGATTAGGGTTTCAGAAGAAAGCTTGAGTGAGTTGCTTCATCTCCCCTGCGAAGGAGCTACACCGGAAAAACCAGAGAGTAAGTTGAGAGCTCTACAGCTGATTTTTGAGAGAGAGGATTTTGATTATTCAGAAAATCTAGTAGCTAGCTATCTATCAGCTGAGATGAGGTTATTGCATAACTTCATAGGTCGGATACTGTTTTCGAAGAGTGGAAGATTTGATCTCATATCTGAGCGAGATCTGGTTGTTATGGAGCATGTTATTCAGGGCATTCCCCTGAACCTCCCAGCTATAATGATCAGACAAATGAGAAAGGCAATATGCAATTCGAGAGTCTCCTTGCCCTATGGTATGATACTCATCCTGGTCTTCCGACAGCATGACATATCAGTAGAGGGAGAGATCTTCAGGCATCTACTATTTACTGACACGTACACTGTAGATCCCTTATTCGCATGGGTTATGAGAAGATGAACGGGCAGTGGGTGCGTGCAGGAGCTGGGATACATGCACCAGAGGGTGATGCACCAGAGGGTGATGTACCAGAGATTGGAGACCCCATCCCTGAGGATGAGGAGCCTGCGGATCATCCTACAGCACCTTCAGAAGCTGGACCTTCGTCATCCACACCTACGGGATGTACAGAGGAGTTTTCGAGTAGGATGACTGAGCTTGTATCAGCTCAGGTGAGGACTCTCTCTGATGGGATGTGGAGCAGGATGGATAGCATGACTGCTGAGATTAGCGATCTCAGAGAGCAGGTAGGAGCTTTATGGAGAGAGAGAGAGAGGCTCATGGTCCATCTGTGCCCCGAGCAGCTGAGTCAGAGGTATCGGCACAGAGTCATCCAGCTCAGCGAGGTCCACGCCAGACTCAGTCCCATCAGGCTCGACCTCCCCTCGCCACTTATGCTAGGAGGATGAGGACTAGATCACAGCCATTAGATACCCCCTAGGCTGATGTTAGCACCTTGATTAGTGCCTAGAATTTATCTAGTTCTCATATGTATTTTGTGTTGATCATGTACTTTGTTGATCATATGTACTTTGTGTTGATTGAAAAATATTGTATTTTTGGCGTTAATGTACTACAATATTTCATTTTGATCAGTAAAATTTCACTGTTTATTATTTCCTATGTCTACTTATCAATTGCCATGCACCTATTTGATGATGACAAAAAGGGAAAGAAGTAAGGAAAGAAAGAAATAGCAATAGGTTATCAAACAAGGTTGAAAATTAATAAAAGGTGATAATGTACACTTAAGGGGGAGCGATATGTGACTATGAAAATGTTAAAGTCTAAACTTTTAATCAAATTTCAGAATTTGGCACATACCTTTCACACCTCGATACATAATCTGAAACTCTTGCTTTATCTCAAATTTTTGAAGTTTCATCTTTATTTAAATATAAAAGAAAGGGGGAGTAAATCAAAAATTCAAATTGGCAATATTTGGATGAAAAAGGGGGAGACTTCACTCTCAAATTTGAAAAACTGAATTTCAGCAACTTGAGCTCTTCTAAAACTGATTTTAACTTAAGTAACAATCAGCTCATACTCAATATTTTGTAATCATCAAAAAGGGGGAGATTGAGGATGATAGTGGTATTTTGATGATTAACACAACCATTGAAGGAATATCTAATTAAATATTACAAGGTAATATGATACATCATTACTAGGTTTGTCACTCTCGGTACATTAGTAGAATGAGATCAAGATGTATTTCAATGATTAACAATGAGATAAAATTTGCGATAGAAAAGGAATAGTGAATTCTAAATTCTAATCGAAAAAGTTTCAAGTAAAACGTACTCTCAAGGAGATGATAGTAATTTTCATTGTTAAGAGTATGTAGCACCACCATGATATATATTCAAAATTGCTTGAAGAATATTTTATTGATTATATGGATGAATCTAACCCTAAGTTGCAGCAAAGTGTGGGATGAGTCGACCCCAAGATTGGTGGAGTCGACCTCGGCGCATCAAGGAACCATCTGGCACACTTCTGCAAAAATGGCGCGGATGAACAGTACTTGAGTCGACCCAAGTAAAGGTTGAGTCGACCCCATCTTCAAGCCTCAAGAAAACAAGTCTCTGGAATCTCTGAGAGGGTCGACCCCAATGGAACTTGAGTCGACCCCATCTTGAGTCGATCCAAACTGAACATAAGTCGACCCAAAGGCTGTATCATTCAAAAACTGGTTCTCTGGAATCTCTGAGAGGGTCGACCCCAATGGAATTTGAGTCGACCCAACTGAACCTTGAGTCGACCCAAAAAGAGTTAAGTCGACCCAAGTGAAAAACGGCTGAAATGTAAGATTCTGTGTTTCCTGAGAGGGCCGACCCCAATGTAGCATGAGCCGACCCCAGTGAAAGTTGGGTCGACCCTAGTGAAAGTTGAGTCGACCCCAAGTCTGATAAACAATGGTTTGAGTTGACCCCTGGAAAGTTTGGGTCGACCCAAGCACAGGCAGAAGCATAATGGCTAGTTCTGCAGAAGTACTTTTTGTCCTTCCAACAGCTAGTAACGGCTAGTTTTTGAAATCTAACCAATGGGAGGTGTCCAATGGATGAGGAAAACTATTTAAAGGGATACTATTTATCAGAGAAAAGATCTTTTAGCAAAATATCAAAGCTTACACAAGAAAGACAAGTGTCCTAATCTTCTTCATCCAAGTGCTTCATTCAAAGAGTCAAAAGGAAGTGGTTGAGCAGATTTCAAGAGACATTAAGAGCTCCATCCACCCTTGAAGAGGAAAGCATTCTTGACAAAAAAGAGAGAAGTCTCATCAAACGATAACTATATTCTAAACTCTTCTTTGTAGCTTATAATTGTTATATTTGCTCATCTAGGAGTTTCAACTTTCTTCTCCTTTTAATCATATTATAAAGGTTTGTTGGTGAGCCCGTAAAACCAATTGTAAAGGTTCGTTGGTGAGCTCGTAAAACCAACATAGGTTCTTGGTGATCCAGGAAAACCAAAGTGTAAAGGTTTTTGGATTGTGAGCCCGAAAAACAATCCAACTGTAATCCGCGGGATTATAGTGAATTTCCAAGGGGTCGCTTGGGGAGTGGACGTAGGTGCTTAGGAGAGCACCGAACTACTATACTTCTTGTGTGTTTGCATTGTGAATTGTTTTAAATTTCACTCATTCATTGATTGTCTAAATTAAGATAGTAAAAATTTAGAGAAACCAATTCACCCCCCCCCCCCTCTTGGCTTGTCACCTTGGGCAACATTCACATAGAACAAATGTCAATATACATGATCGCCTCTGATGCTAGGAAGGCATGATACTTCTTAGCAAGCTTGTTGACCAGCTTCTTGTTTTTGTTTATTTTTTTAGTACTTCAACATCCATATAGTCAAGCCCTATTTTCTTTGCCTACAGAAGATATAATCAAGCATTAGTATAATATTTTGTTGCTGCAAATTGCAGTTAATGAAAACATGAGCTACTAGATGTTTTCATTTTTCTTCGTACATTGTTGATCAACAGATATAATGCAGATGTAGTTTAATGATCTTGTCCCCTAGTTATTTAAATCAATAATATGTATTTCTGAATGATCTTGCCTTTGTTCCAAGAATGCTTGTTGAATTTGAGCTCTGGCCCACCTTTTTGCATTAAGAAAGGTCCAAGTTCCTCTGCCTCTCCATAGCCAATAGAAGAACAACCAGGCCCCGAATTCAAATCCATTAGACAAGTAATTTGTTTGATGTTTGCCATTAAAAATCATATTAGGTAAACATAAGATCCACTGAAATGCTTATCTTTTTGCAGGTCATAGTTTTTCAGACCAATTTGTAGCTCAACAGTTTCAATAAAATTTCGCTTCCCTCAAAACATCATTCTGTAACTTACTAAAGAAGTGGTGAAGAGAACAGATAGTCAGTTTTCAATCGCAGGAATATAAACACTGACATAAATGTGGCTTCTAAAAAGAGAAATGGGTTCACAGGAATTACCAAACACTGACAAAAAGTGATGCATCATTCATCAAAATGGAATTTGGGGTGGTGCAACAAATGCATAGGAAGGCCCAGCAAGTAGAGAAGCAAGTAATTAATAATTCAGAAAATTTTGGATCCCAAAGCAGTTACTTATTGTATCAATGATGAAGGGTCTACAACAAACGAAAACTTACACCAAGAAGAGTTAGACTATTATTGAATAAAAATAAAAATAGCATTGCATACATCATGATGAATTTTCTTTTGCTTGGCAATCTCCAGATGAATTTCCTTGTTTTGTCCCAAAGTTACAAACTTACAATAGCAACCTGCGCGAAAAAAGAATCTAGCAAAGGAAACTATCAAATAGCTATAAATATCAAAAGAAACCACACATAAAATTGATGGTAAAAATAAAATTGAATATGTTAAGTTACCAATGTTTAAGCTAACAAAAAAAAAAAAAATAGGTACTCTCATCAGCATGCAGCTTAATGGCATACAAATTTCCCCATAGATGAACCTGTCTTATTATAACATAAAAATGATTTCAAGAAAACAGTAAGATTCATAGTTCCTATAAAGCATTCACATCTGAAAGAAATATAATCGCCACCCAAACAATTAATTGCCCAATGACTGAAAGTACCGCAACATTACTAAGTGCCATATATTGAATAAAAAAGAAAAACTATCCATAGTCCAATGACACCATCCATAGTCAAAGCAAAACTAAAAAAAAAGAAACTATAACAACATCCATATTTAAACCAAAACCAAAAAGGAGTATCCATGATCATGATTCATCTCACTATGAATTACATTCAACATTGGCCGAGCATTGAGTTGATTGAGTTTCATTGTAGGAACTTGAGTTTGTGACATCTTCTATGATGACCCAAAGATTGATTTAAAGATTGATTTTGATGATCACAAAACCTTGAAGTATAAATACTAACGTTTGTGTTGCAAGGAGAAAGATAGTTATTTTGCAAGGAATATAGCAAGTTGGAAGAACACAAGAAGGCCTCCAAAGCTCTCAAGAAAAGTTGGAAGAAAGCTACAATTTATTGACCCAAGTTTCAAGTTCAAAGGACTCAAGTTGGAAGAGCAAATTCAAAGGAAAATCTAAAAGAATAGTCCTCGAGTCGACTCCTGGATAGTACGAGTCGACTCCAGGGAGTAACAAGGCAGAAACACAGAGAAGCTATTTTGGACCCTGAGAGCCGAGTCGACTCATGAGGAACTCGAGTCGACTCTGATGGTTGGCAGGTCGACTCCAAAGGAAGCTAGAGTCGACTCCCAGAGGAAAACAAGCAAAAAGTCAGAGAGCCAATTTCAGACACTGAGAGCCGAGTCGACTCCCGCAAAATCCGAGTCGACTCCGAGGCAGTGCAACCCCAAAGACAGAAGACGGCATTTTCGTCTCTGAGAGGCGAGTCGACTCCAAGACAGTTCGAGTCGACTCCAAGGCAGCGCAACCCCAAAAGACAGAAGACTGTTTTTTGGATACTGAGGGCCGAGTCGACTCCGAGACAGTTCGAGTCGACTCCGAGACAGCACGAGCCAAAAGACAGAAGCTCGGGAGTTCGGACTCTGAGCACCGAGTCGACTTCCAGAATTTCCGAGTCGACTTGAGTAAGCAAAGTTGAAAAATGCATCCATGGATTCCTTGGGATGAGCCGACTCCAAAAGTGCAAGGTCAGCTCCAGATTTTGGCGAGTCGACTCCGGGTTAAGTCGAGTCGACTCCCAGTCGAGAAGACCACTTTAATTCAAATCTGGAACAGTTGCCGAGCCGACTCCAGAAAAGCATGAGTCGACTCCTGCTACAGTCGAGTCGACTCCAGATCGCGCGAGTCGACTCCGATCCCAACGGAAACTTTGTCAGGAGTTGCAGACTGTGGACAACGGCTCTATTTTTGTCTCTAACGGCTAGTTTTTGTTTCCACGCCATCAAAAGCTATAAAATCAAGAGGAGAGCTAGGGGAGAAGATATGAAAGTGGGAGAGAACATTTAAGGAAGAGATTTCAAAGAGATTACAAGGGAAATCTTCCATAAGCACAAAAGGGCCATTCAAAGCAAAATAGAGAGAAGAAGAGCATCCAAGTGAATCCCAAAGCTTCCTCTCCATCCGTGTGCTGCCTCGGTGATCCTCTACTTCGTGCCAAATCAGAAGAGGGTCAAGTAAAGAAGAAGCCGAGCTCCTTCATCTTCAAAACTCGTTTAAGGGCTTCTCTTTACTCTATTTGTTTATATTGTTATATTTGCTTGTTTAAGAAGCTTTGATTTGTTTTAAACCTTTGTTTTAATATCTTGTAACTTGATTCAATCAAGGGATTGAATCAAGGGGTTAAGGTTTGTTGGAGAGCCAAAGGGGAAAACCAACGGTGTTAGGTTGTGGTTGGTGAGCCTTTGGGAAAACCAACTGGGTTGATTGTGAACCTGAAAAACAATCGTTGTAAGGTTGTGGTTGGTGAGCCTGTGGGAAAACCAACTGGGTTTGATTGTGAACCCGAAAAAACAATCGGTTGGTTCTAGTCGGTGAGCCTGTGAAAACCGACCGAGTTCGTTGTTATCTCGCAAAACAACAAGTTGGGTTGTGAGCTTGTAAAACAACCGGCTGTAATCTATAGGATTATAGTGAAATTCCCAAGAGGTCTTGGGGAGTGGATGTAAGTGCTGGGGTGCACCGAACCACTATATGTTTGTTGTGTTTGTGATGCTTTTTGTCATTGTCTCTCTTGCTCACTTACTTACCTAGATAAATTGTCTGCTTAACTCTTATCCGCTCATCCTTTAGTTGCAAGCATATTCAATTTACTTAATCAAGTCTCATTCGATAAATCAACCTATTGCTAAGTTTAAATTCCACTGTGCAACTATACAACTTAGCATAATTAATTGAAAAGTGTTAGAAGTAGCTTAAAAGTTTTAAAAGACCCAATCACCCCCCCCTCTTGGGTTGTATCTACTGGGCAACAAGTGGTATCAGAGCAGGTGCTCTAAGATTAATTATTGATCTCACGATCAAGAGCCAAAGATCATGACAACTCAAATAGATAGTTTTCTAGGAGAAGGACAATTAATTGATACACCTCCACCATTTAATGGCATAAACTATACACATTGGAAAGCACGCATGCGCATTTTTATACAATCACTTGATTATAATCTATGGAGTATTATAGTCAATGGAACACACACAAACACTAGTCATAATGAGAAAATGGTTCAACAAAATTCAAAAGCCATGAACCTATTATATTGTGCATTAGATAGGAATGAGTTTAATTGCATATCTTCTTGCATGACTGCTAAAGAAATATGGAATATGCTTGAAGACAAATATGAATGCACTAACAGATCTGAAACATCATGTGTAAAAGAAGAGCAGTATCATCCATGCTTCATGGCACATGAGGTACGTGCTGAAACTGAAAGCACTTTTACATTTGATGAACTTCACGATGCCTTTTCTGATTTGTATTTAGAATATAAGAAACTTATTTGTAAGAACAAGAACTTAAAGAATGAAAATCAAATCCTAATAGATGAACAACTGAAACTAACTAATAAAACTGAAATCTTAATTAAAGAAAATAAAGAACTAAATCAAAGAAATCAACTTCTCACCGAAAGCCATGATAAACTTAAGAAAAACAATGAATTACTTTCAGAAGATAACAGAAGATTAACTAAAGAAGTTGACAAATTAAAACCTGTTGTTGAAAGATTTACTTTCAGCTCTGAAAAATTGAACCTAATGATAAATAATCAAAGAGCTGAATTTGACAAAGTTGGATTGGGATATCAACCAGGGTACATCCAAAAATCTCTCAAAAATACAGTTGTTAAATCCTCCGTTGCCTATCCTAAAACAGATTCTTATAAATATGATGAACAAAAGTTAATTAAGATCCCTTTTGTTCATCCTAAAATAGTTTTTCATAAATTCAATGAACCTAATCAGAAAATTAAAAACTCATTATCTACTTGTGTTAAATCTATGACTGTCAAATTTAACACGAATATGCAGAAATACACATCTTGTAATCCTAAAATCTACAAGCTTATGGACAAAATAGCTATTAAAAAAATATGGGTTCCAAAAGGAACAATAATAGCTAACCTGCAAGGACCCAAAAGAATTTGGGTTCCTAAGTTGAAAATCTGATTATCTTTCAGCAGGTGTGTCTAGCTCTCCAAGGTTCTAATAAAATATATTATCTGAACAATGGGTATTCTAGACACGTGTTAAAGAATGGAACTTAAAAGTAATTAAAAAATAATAATAATGAAATCAGTAACCCTTGCATCTCATCATTACTTTTGCTTTAGTATTTGATTAAACTATGAATTGCAAGTATTGATCAATTTTGTGATATAGAAAATACTTTTGAAAATATAATCAAATCACTTTATTTTATAGTATGATTTACTCACTATTGGATAAGTTGCTAAGAATAACTCTATGAATTCTCTATATGCTTGATTGAGAGTTTTTATCCATAGCATTATTGTTTATCGATCATAGATATGAAAATGTGCACTTGGTATGCCTTTGAATATATGCACTATGGAATACCAAGATTAAAGAAACCATCTTTGGGATATAAAATCAACTCATGCTAGTATGTACTTAATCTCAAAAGACCTTGCCATTGGCTTACTTAGAGTATCTTCTGAAAGGTCAGAGTTTACTATGCATGTTAATTAAGAAAATAAACAAAAAATCAATTTCTAAATCTAAAGATGTTGTTTCCAACACTAAGTTTTCAAAAGCTTACATTGGTTTTGTTCTTGGCACTTAAATTGAAATATTTTCTGCATTGGCACAAACTCACAAAAAGGGATCAAATGAAAAAGGTTTGCAAACTATGAAAGTAAAGAAGTATCATAGCATAGTGTTGAAAACCAATTTTGTATTAAGTTGTGCACAGAAAATAATATTGAATGCAATTGTTTCTGGACCAAGAACACTATAAGTAAAATAGGATCAATAGAATCCTTGAAGAAATGAAGAAGGCAATGTTGTATGATAGTCATCTACTTAAATAATTTGTTAAAAGCTATCATCATTGCTTGTCATATATATGGTTTCTATTAGGTCTATTATTGATGGAAACTCCATTTGATCTTCTGAAAAATAGAAAATGATCTATTGCATATCTTTCATATTTTTCAGTAGCTTATGATATGCTTGATATGGTCTTTTGAAAATAATGCCAAATCTGATAAAGATATTTCTATCCTTGGATATCATTCATCAAGCAATGCGTATAGAATATTCAATGAAAAGATTCTAGTTGAAGAAATATCAATTCAGTTTATTCTTTATGAGACTAATGATTTATTATCAAAATACTAAAATCAAATTATATATGTATATGGTTAATCTTTTACCTATAACAATCTGAAAACTTGTTAATGATCAGAACCAAATTGAGTTCTTCAGAAATGCACTTAATGAAGAAAAATTGATAACTACTAAACGACTAAATCAAGAAAAGATGAAATAGATCTTGATGAAATTCTTGCATGATTAGAAGTAAAGATCACCATTATCATTTGCTTGCTTATGAGCTTTATATTCTGTCAAATGAATGTGTAGAATACACTCCTATGTGGTTATTTCATTTAAAAAAAAATCTATGTAAAATAACCACCTTATTTGAAAACATTCATTACAAATATGATAAAGCAATTTGTGATTTGGAACAAGCATCAAAAGCATGATAGAATAATTATTTTATCATATACCTAATAGACCAGATTATGTGATCATTATGTGCCTTTGTGCAAGACTTCAATCTAACTCTAATGAATCATAATTTATTGATAACAAATGAATCATAATCTGAATTTTGATAGAAACAATTGTTTAAGGCAATTTGATCAAAACTTAGCTAGCATGCCTTATTGATAATTATCTTAAGCAAATAGAATCTAAGCTAAATTGATGTTGAAAATAAGAAATTGATTTGATCTTGATAAATCTTTCTATTGTCTCACATGCTTGTCCTTGAACATTCTTGGTTAATGAAACTATCTCTTAAGTTCAAGTGACATGTGTTTGCTTATATTTAGGCAATCTCTTGAGTAAAGTGACTCAACATTCAATTGTTGTCATATCTTATGATTGAGTCATCCAGTTAAGAAATATACTCTATGAATGTTTTGTATCTTGAAGAAACTAATGACTTTCTTTCAAGAAAGAAAAGGAGTTTGTTAATAATGCAGGATCCTTGAGCAAGAAAATGAGAGATTTCTACTTGAAGGATATCTCCATGTAAGATACAATAAATATTCACATGCAAACAAGAGAGAGGACCTTCATCAGCCAAAAGTTCATACATAAGAAATCCAGTAGGTATTTAACTGAAGAATGTAGAATGAATTGGTAATTCTAGATACCTCTCTCATAAATTAATTGAGCAAAGTCAATAACTTAAATCTTATTATGGCATGATTAAGATCTTTAATTATTAATTTTTGATATCATGTCTATATATATATATTGATTGACTTATACTTTTAGAAATTGTTTCATGGTTTGCCCAAACTAAAATATATCTTTGCCTATGTCATAACCATGAAATACACAAGTTTATGCTTAAAATTTTGATTTAAAATAACTTGTGAGAAATTATGAATCCATGAGCTTAATGAAAATGTTGTTTGCATGATATACATTTATATGATACATAAGATTATTTCTTTATTCTGCTCTTTCATGTAAATTACTTGAGAATAACAAAAAGAGAGAGAGATAAAGAAAAGAAAATGGATATTATTCAAGAGAAGGCAAGTACTCCAATCTTAAGCAAAAGCAAAAACAAGTATAATATATTCGGCACATTTGTGATACTTGTGTGAGCATTCTTTTGGAAGGGATAAAATTCGTAATTAATTACACTTAAATAGAGAGAGTTTCAAGTGAACATTTTAACCTTTCTATATTGCTCATCATAGGGATGGTGTCAATGGGGAGGCTAGTGGTAGTACCCGGCACTATTTGACCCAACTATTCGGTGTAGGGCATATTAGGGACAGCACAAGAGGGAGGCTAGTGGTAGTACCTCGTGCCCCTTCCAACTCCACCGGATAGGGAGCAAATAGAGTATAGAGCACAAGAAAGTAAAAATGAATGACAAAGTAAATGAAAGTATAAGAAGAATCAAGTCAAGCTTTAATCACTTGGAAACACACCTTAAGAATGAAATCAGTGCAAGATTATATTTAAATAAGGGGAGTTTATTTGAAAAGAATTGATTTTGGTCCTTGACATGCTTATTCTTAATATTTCAATGCATGACTTAACACATAATCTATTTTGCATATGGCATGATGTCTTGAATTATGGATTCTCAATATTTTGTAATGCTACATGCTTGGATAAGTTGATTGGAATATGTCTTAACTTTGCTCACAAGTTTTTGCTTCACCCTTGCCTCAAACTAACTTGTGTTCCAATGCTTGAATGTTTGAAATACTACATAAAGTTTTTAAGTAATATTAAGAAGAAATTTCAGTTTTATCATTCACGATTATCTTTGGAAGTTAAATTGATTTACAAAAAGAAGAAGAGAAGGATACTTCTATTTAGGCAAAATGAATTGATCTTGATCTATCTTTCTGCTTGCCTAACTTTGATACATAATGTCCTAATACTTATTAAAATATCCTCCATTGTGTATCGAAACTCAATATTAAATATAAAGATTCTGAAAGTGCTCTAATGTTATTGAAATATGTGTTTTCAATCTTAGTGATTTAAGATGAGCTTCAATGTGAAAGATACATATCTCAAATCATGATTTAAAAGTCTCTATTGAAAATCTTTATAAAATTCAGAATCTGATTTTGTATAAAAGCTTAAACTCAATATGATTCCTAGATAAAAACTACAGTTTAAGAAAAATAGAATAATTCTGATGCCTTGATTGTTTGCCCCGATACGCATCTGAAACATATCATTTCTTATCCTTACAGTGTACCAATATTGGTCCAAATGATGTGTCTTTCGATGATCTTGATTGCAAACAAAAATTTCTAAATATATAATTTTATTTTGATATTAAAAAGGGATTTATTGTGTTTCATGTATACATTGCTGAAAAACTGTGATTAAGTAATTGAGTTCTATAAATCTATATACCTCAATGATCATCTATATGTTTTTCTCTCCTACATTCTTCAAGATTTCCATCAGAATATATATAGAGTGAATGATCTTAAAGCTAGAAATATTTTAGCTCACTCAAATGATTCTAAAAGAAAGAAAATGTAAATGCTTTTGAAAGAAACTGAGCTTAAAATAAATCATTTTCTGTTTAATATTTCTATACATTTTCTCTAAGATTAAGAGAAAGCATAACTTGTTCTTGAAGGATTAGAAAGAATAATTGCCACAAATTTTGAATAATACTAGATTACTCTACATTCTCGATATCATAGAATTTCAGTCTCATTCACGTTTATCATTAAAATCTGAAATTCAATAATAGAAAAGAATGATTAAAGAAGAATGCATCTTTTGAGGGGGAGCTTTAGATATTCAGTATCTTTTTATGGATTGATTTTAATGAACCTCCTTATATTGCAAGACTTGCTTTAATTATATAATGAGGTTATACCTTGAGATGAGTTCTATAAAGGTTGTCTTATCTCAAACATTGAGTCTTATGAAAATAAGCTGAAACTTATAGAAAATATTTTTTTTGAGATTGACAATTTTACTGAACATTATCTTCAAATTCTAAACTCTTAAATGGAATGATCAATTGAGGGGGAGAAAGAAAATCTTAGAAGGAGAGATCTTATGGAACTTAATCGCATAAATCTATAACTAAAGGAGAGAGAAAGCATACTAAATGAAAAGTGATCCTAATGCTCTCCAATATGTATCATCTGAAATTTAATCTGAAAATCTTTATGATACACCTTGAGGCTTGTTATTTGGTTAATATATCTTATGCATAAATCATGAACCAAATTGCAATTCAAATAGTTGATCTTAAGAGCCTCTAATTTAATAAAAAAAAGGGGAGTATGATATGTTGAATTTGCTTGAGTATCTTTTAGAAAATCTATTTTGAAATTCACTAATGAGTCCTAATTGGCTTGCTCTTTAGAACTTCAAATTTTATGCCAATTCATATTTTTATGTATCAAATTGTGCTTATTTTCTAAAGAAATAAAGGAAAGTCTTTAAATGAGCTCTAAGATGTATCAAAAATTGCATATTTTGGTATTTGTGCCCCAATGTTCTTATTATCATAAAAGAACTTTGAAGTCATTAAGAATTAATGATCCAACATGATGATATGTTTTTCAAGTATATGAGTTTTGCACTTATACTCTGAAAATTAATTAAATTGCTCTCATGTTGATAAAATACTTAATATATTGGGCAAAAGATCTTAAATGAACGAGCTTTCATACTTATTATTGAAGAGAGGTTAGATTTCCATTCGTGCTTTCTTTGAATATCATTCGTGGTACTTCTTGAATTAACTTAAGAAAGATTCCATCTACACTTGAGTTGAAAACTATCCTTGGAATCACATTCGATGTGTTCTGCTCTGAAATTATCTTAATTGGCTCTGATCTATGCTCATTAATCTTATTCTAATATTATTGCCTTGAGTTATATGATTCATATCCTTGCAATAATTTGACATGCAAATCAGAGTACAATAAGAAAAAAAAATATTTTAGTCGTCTTATCTTTGTGCTTAATGTTTCACTATCTTTTTGATGTTGTCAAAAAGGGGAAGAAATACCTAACTATATGTTCATAATGCTTTATATTCTGTATGTTCTGAATTGAATACAAACCAGCTTAAATTTAGATATGTTGATTATATTAAGCTGATTAAATCTAAAGCATTATCATGAAGTATGTTTTAAATATATATGTTTTCTACTTCATGCAACTTAGCTATGCACTACTTCTAGAACACAATATATTTTATATTGCATATACTCCAAGTTTTGTCATCATCAAAAAGGGAGAGACTGATGACCCAAAGATTGATTTAAAGATTGATTTTGATGATCACAAAACCTTGAAGTATAAATACTAACGTTTGTGTTGCAAGGAGAAAGATAGTTATTTGCAAGGAATATAGCAAGTTGGAAGAACACAAGAAGGCCTCCAAAGCTCTCAAGAAAAGTTGGAAGAAAGCTACAATTTATTGACCCAAGTTTCAAGTTCAAAGGACTCAAGTTGGAAGAGCAAATTCAAAGAAAAATCCAAAAGAATAGTCCTCGAGTCGACTCCTGGATAGTACGAGTCGACTCCAGGGAGTAACAAGGCAGAAACACAGAGAAGCTATTTTGGACCCCGAGAGCCGAGTCGACTCCTGAGGAACTCGAGTCGACTCCGATGGTTGGCAGGTCGACTCCAAAGGAAGCTAGAGTCGACTCCCAGAGGAAAACAAGCAAAAAGTCAGAGAGCCAATTTCAGACACTGAGAGCCGAGTCGACTCCCGCAAAATCCGAGTCGACTCCGAGGTAGCGCAACCCCAAAGACAGAAGACGACATTTTCGTCTCTGAGAGGCGAGTCGACTCCAAGACAGTTCGAGTCGACTCCAAGGCAGCGCGACCCCAAAAGACAGAAGACTGTTTTTTGGATACTGAGGGCCGAGTCGACTCCGAGACAGTTCGAGTCGACTCCGAGACAGTTCGAGTCGACTCCGAGACAGCACGAGCCAAAAGACAGAAGCTCGGGAGTTCGGACTCTGAGCACCGAGTCGACTCCCAGAATTTCCGAGTCGACTCGAGTAAGCAAAGTTGAAAAATGCATCCATGGATTCCTTGGGATGAGCCGACTCCAAAAGTGCAAGGTCAGCTCCAAATTTTGGCGAGTCGACTCCGGGTTAAGTCGAGTCGACTCCCAGTCGAGAAGACCACTTTAATTCAAATCTGGAACAGTTGCCGAGCCGACTCCAGAAAAGCATGAGTCGACTCCTGCTACAGTCGAGTCGACTCCAGATCGCGCGAGTCGACTCCGATCCCAACGGAAACTTTGTCAGGAGTTGCAGACTGTGGACAACGGCTCTATTTTTGTCTCTAACGGCTAGTTTTTGTTTCCACGCCATCAAAAGCTATAAAATAAAGAGGAGAGCTAGGGGAGAAGATATGGAAGTGGGAGAGAACATTTAAGGAAGAGATTTCAAAGAGATTACAAGGGAAATCTCCCATAAGCACAAAAGGGCCATTTAAAGCAAAATAGAGAGAAGAAGAGCATCCAAGTGAATCCCAAAGCTTCCTCTCCATCCGTGTGCTGCCTCGGTGATCCTCTACTTCGTGCCAAATCAGAAGAGGGTCAAGTAAAGAAGAAGCCGAGCTCCTTCATCTTCAAAACTCGTTTAAGGGCTTCTCTTTACTCTATTTGTTTATATTGTTATATTTGCTTGTTTAAGAAGCTTTGATTTGTTTTAAACCTTTGTTTTAATATCTTGTAACTTGATTCAATCAAGGGATTGAATCAAGGGGTTAAGGTTTGTTGGAGAGCCAAAGGGGAAAACCAACGGTGTTAGGTTGTGGTTGGTGAGCCTTTGGGAAAACCAACTGGGTTGATTGTGAACCCGAAAAACAATCGTTGTAAGGTTGTGGTTGGTGAGCATGTGGGAAAACCAACTGGGTTTGATTGTGAACCCGGAAAAACAATCGGTTGGTTCTAGTCGGTGAGCCTGTGAAAACCGACCGAGTTCGTTGTTATCTCGCAAAACAACAAGTTGGGTTGTGAGCTTGTAAAACAACCGGTTGTAATCTGTAGGATTATAGTGAAATTTCCAAGAGGTCTTGGGGAGTAGATGTAGGTGCTGGGGTGCACCGAACCACTATATGTTTGTTGTGTTTGTGATGCTTTTTGTCATTGTCTATCTTGCTCACTTACTTACCTAGATAAATTGCCTGCTTAACTCTTATCCGCGCATCCTTTAGTTGCAAGCATATTCAATTTACTTAATCAAGTCTCATTCGATAAATCAACCTATTGCTAAGTTTAAATTCCACTGTGCAACTATACAACTTAGCATAATTAATTGAAAAGTGTTAGAAGTAGCTTAAAAGTTTTAAAAGACCCAATTCACCCCCCCCTCTTGGGTTGTATCTACTGGGCAACATTCTACAATCTCATCTAACTCGGCCTCCTCAACATCTACATTGAAATATTGCAATAATTAATAATAAATTCATTCAAAAAATAATAGGAATATAATTGATAAAACATATACCTTTCTTTTCAAACACCCAATCTTGAGTACAAATCAAGATCTCGGCAATATCCGGTTTAAGAGCACTATGATACTTATCAAGTACTCGCCCACCGATACTAAAAGCAGATTTAGAGGCGACCGTAGATATTGGAATAGTTAGAATATCACGTGCCATAAGAGAAAGTTGAGGATACTGAGACTGCTTGGTTTTCCAAAAATCAAGGATATCCAAATTGGTCATCCTATCAACTCTAGGCTCATC
Source organism: Phoenix dactylifera (assembly GCF_009389715.1). NCBI lineage: Eukaryota > Viridiplantae > Streptophyta > Magnoliopsida > Arecales > Arecaceae > Phoenix > Phoenix dactylifera. Next base: position 45,897 of record NW_024068543.1, on the reverse strand, counting down.
TAAATATAATTCCAATTGAGACTTCTATGCATTAGTCACAAAATCAAAGCTTTCAAATGTATCAAAATCGTACAATATTGAAAAAATGGAATGAGTTGTTTATAAGAAACAATACCATATACAAGCATAATACATTTATTTTAGATAAAAGAAAGTTTTATATTACCTTAAAAGCATCTGCTTTTTTAAATGCCTCAGAAGTTTCAGAAGAAGTACCGGTCTCCATATCTCCATGAGTTGATGTGCTAGTAGTTGGAGTTTTAGAAGAAGCAAGCATATACTGATTAAAGAGAGAAAACATACAATCACGGATGTGCATGCTCTTAGTAGAACCATACCCATTCAACTTCTTATAACAATATTCCACAAACTGAAATTTGTACTGAGGATCCAAAATAATTGCCATGGCCAAGATTAAGCTATGATCCGACCAATACTTTTCAAATTTTGGATACATCTACCGTGTCATTCTTTGTATTAAAGCATCTGCACTCTGCATCTCTTGCCTTAAAGTAAGCTTAATCAAGAAAACTTGAGAAAAATATAGGTTTGATGTAGGATATTTAGCTCCGGAGAATACTAAATTAGCATCATAGAATACACTCAACAACTTCCTAATCTTCTCAATTTTACCCCACTCCTCTTTCGATGGACAATGCTTGTAATTAGAGTCACTTAATTTCAAATGAAGAAAGGCACGACGGTAAAAGAGAGCACTATCTAGCATCAAAAAAGTTGAATTCCATCTTGTAGGAACATCTTGCCTTAAGCCTTTTTTACTTTCCAAAGAAACTTGTCTAACACATTCTAAAAATTTTTGTTTCTGAACTTGTGAACCTCTCACATATTTAATACTTTCACAAACTTTAGAGATGGGTTTATCTATCTCCTTTAATCCCTCTTGTACAATTAAGTTAAGAATATGAGCATAACATCGGACATGAAAGAACTCACCATCTGAGTAAAGTGCATTATTCAAATTAAGTTGGATCTTTAGCATGCCAACAAAAACATCATTTAACGATGCATTATCCAAAGTCGTGCAATATAATTTCTTTTCAACCCCCCAATCTATTGGATATGTGCCCTAGAAGCCAATATGGCTGACACATTATTAATTCTAAGACATAGTTTTGTACTTGACTTTATTACTATTAGATAATAAATGGGCATCTTTTTCATTCATATTGTTTATGTATCTATGAATCGTCCAAGAAATTAATAAGATGATGATGCATATTCTTAAGAGTTGAAAATTTGAGCCATGTATCATTGGTGATTAATTTCTAGATCAGTGCACACATCGCTTTTCTTATGGATAACGAGACTCGAGTCCACAGTGTGGGGACACTGAATTGATAATGCAGGTGCTTGTTAGAGAACAAGGGTACTGAGCGTGACCAAGACAAGAAGTCACTTGGATATCTATCCACTTGTCAGTGACTTGTTTGATGTTGCAGTAGTGTGACTGGTCCTTTGACCTGCGGTGCTTCGGCTACTCACAGTGAGATTATTGTAGTTTGATTGCACGTACACATGGTCTCTAGACATACGAGTTTCTGTAGTGTAGATTGACTGCAGTAGGTTCACTGTAGGAGTAGGGTATGCACCTAAATGGAATCTATCGACCTTGATAGATAAGGAGTGATCCTATGTGATTTATAAGACTGAGTTCGTAAGACCTCGGCCGGGACAGTATGCACAGTGGAGAAAGAGTTTTTCACTCTCGAACTTAAGTCAAATAAATCTAGACATATGACAGACGATGGAGTTTGACGAGTTATTCATGACCTTCGTCCTGTAGGGATCCATGATAGAAGGACTGTACCATACGATAACTGTACCTAGAGGTTCATCATTCCATTCTGCTGGGTAGCCACTACATGCTGCTAGATGTCACTGGTGGATGGTGAGACTCACAGGGACTATCTCGATGGTCGATGATCCCTGATGAGTTGAGTTGGAATTGTTCCAACCCATTGAAAGGAGTTTTCAATGATATTATGATAGAGATCGTAATATATCTCACCACCAGACAGAATAGAACTTATTAGGTCACACACATTAGAAGTAATGATTGATCTGATGGTTGAATTGTGATTAGGAATCATAGATAGTCAATTTGATAACTGGTTAACCCACTAAGAGTTAGTGAGTTGAAGAAGGAATAATGAGATTTAATTAATTGGACTTAAACACGAATCCTACTTGGAGTAGGATTTCTAGAGTCCTAATCAGATTAGGATTGCGAGTCCTACTTAGAGTAGGATTCCTAGAGTTCTAATTGAATTAGGATTTCAAATTCAACTTAGAGTCCTACTTAGAGTAGGATTCCTAGAGTCCTAATTAGATTAGGACTTCGGATTCAAACTAGAGACCTAATTGGATTAGGACTAAAATTAAACAAGTCCTAATTGGATTAGAATTTCTTAAGTCTTAATTAATTATTAATCTAATGAATTAAGATGACTCCTAATTGGATTAGGATTGAAGAGTTCAATTGAGTTATAATTCATTTGAGTTCTAATTGGATTAGAACTTGCATAGATTAAACCTAAATTGGTTCATACTTGATTTAAAGCTTAATTAGATTAGGACTTAACCACATTAGGGCCTCCTAATCCTCCTTAGAGGAGGACTAGGTTAACCAAGAGGGAGGGGTGCACGCCCCTCCTCTCTTGCTTCCTTGGTGCGGCAAACAAAGAGGGGCCGACGCCCCTCTTGGAAAATTATTAGGAGCTCCACATCCCTTTTTAAGGAGAAGAGGGGGCGGCACCTAGGGCATTAAAGCCCTTTCGCTCCAGCCGTGATCCCCCTCTTCCTCCTCTTGGTTTCAGCCGCAAGCCACCAAGGAAAAATAAGGTGATGTTGAGGCCTTCTCCTCCTCCAATCCTTCTTCCAACGCAAGGAAAAGAAAAGGCTGCGAAGGGTCTTTAGTTCTTCTTCCTTGTTTCATCCTTCTTCCTCCTCCTCCCTAGCACAATCAAAGGTTGATTCAAAGGGAGGATATCAGCCATCAAAAGTTGTCTCTGCAAGGGAGCTAGCACCCAGGAGAGACAAGAGAGCTTTGATCGGTCCTCTGCTTCGTGTGGATACCCGTAAAGGTCATACGCGTTTGCGGCTTCTAGTGAATCTTCATCCAAAATCACGATCATCAGTTTGCGGTGATCAACTACCCGCATAAGGTGAAGATCTGATCATCCTAATGGTTTAAAATGTTTTTAATCCTAATCTATCTACGAACGGTTTTTGAAATACGTTCATGCGATGAACGCCGATCCCGCGCATGCCCCTTCCGCTGCACTTTTCTGATCTGATTTTTTTGCAGCATGGGCGGATTTCCAACAGTGGTATTAGAGCCAGGTTACGTAGATTAAATATTAGGATTAATAGATTAAGGCATATTAGATCTGAAATTTAAAGGATTAAGCCTGCTGAAATTTTCTGTATGCAGAATTTTAGGTTGCTGATTTTTGCATGCTGATTTTTGTATGCATAGATTAATGATTCTATTGCTTTGATAATATGATTATAAATGTATAGAATCATATCTGCATGATCAGCAACTCATGAGATGATGTAATCTATTAAATTTCAGATCTGTAAATTATATTATGCATGAGATGCGTATGGTGATGATCATGGATGACCCTTTGTGAATGTGCTGAAATATTCTGCGATGTTCTGTAATGTTATGTGATGACATGTAATTCAGATTTTCAGATGCCTGCATGCATCTTAAATTCATGTATTAGTGACTTACATGTCTCATGTAAAAGGGTTGTAATTATTCTTTTATTTTTAAATTTATCTAGGATGTAATCTGTGATGTGTGTTGCACGTCGATGGTTGATCGATGCATACCTCTATAAGCAAGACTTGCACGGATCAAGATCAAGGATTGATTGAAGATGGATCAAGAAGTTGATCACAATTGAACCTAAGGGATCAAGATCGAGTCAAGAGTTGAAGATGATCTAACCAATTGACGTGTATGTGCTTGTACTATGATCCATCCTGGATCCATGATCCATCCTGGATCCATGATCATCACCAGTTACATTTACTTTGTTATTATGCCTGGATGTTTATGTTTATGCCTATACATAGCGGGTAGATAGATATATGCATGAGATGTAGATAATCAGTCGAAAAAGATCTAAACTAAAAACTCCTCAATCAGTCGAGAGTGAACCAACATGAGCGAGTCATATTAGATTAATTGATCTAATTGGTGTCTAGGAAAGTATAAAAGATGGTTACTTAATTAGGACCTTACTCTCTGAGTAAGGGAAGCCTCCCACCTACTTACCTGGCTACTTGTTCGATTACCTCTTATGAAGAGCTCAAGGTTGCAAATACTAAGACATGATTACACAATATTAAGTCCATAGGTCCTCCACCGTAGTAGAGCTACTAAGGTCTTTCTGGTGTTGATTTGTCTCGGCTGGACACAGTGGGCAAGTTACATCGGAGGGCTGGACCTCTCTATAGACATGAGATGTTGTAGGAGTAAAGGTGGGGTTGGGCGCCAATAACTGTTAGGTGAGGACCCAATGACGACTTTATTTCTACGGTTATACGGTGGGTCTGGCTTAACTAAGGAATGGGACCAATAACTGTTAGGTGAGGTCTTCATGACTTAGAGACCAAGTGGTACTGCAATATGCTTGAGAAGCATTGTACAAAAGTTGTACACTCATCCATTTATGTGTCACCAATAACTGTTAGGTGAGGCGGCATATAAATCGGTGGAACCGCAGTATCCACTAGAAATCCTAGTCGCGTAGGATTTCCGTTTCTCTACCAGAAGAGTGTGAGGGATTCGAAAAAATAGTGGGAGTTACATTTATTTTAAAAGATCCTAGAATAAATTAAGATCAAGTACAAAGTCTAACTAGAATCTTTACTCTTTACAGATCACAATGTCAGCTTCTAACCCTTTGACCCGTATCCTTGAGACCAACTGATTGACCGGACCAAATTACAAGGACTGGCTTAGAAACCTCAAAATCATTCTGAATTACGAGAAACTAGGCAATGTACTTGAAAGAGATATCCCCAGATTACCAGCACGTCCTACTGATGATCAGCGTGACACGCATCAAAAGTGGACGGATGATGACATTAGGGTCAAGTGCTACATCATGGCATCCATGACCAATGAACTCCAATACCAGCATGAGAATATGATGACTGCTAGGGAGATATTGGCACACCTGCAAGAGTTGTATGGTGAGCAGAGTCGCACAGCTCGTTTTGAAATGTCCAAGAGGCTTTTCAAGGCAAAGATACGTGAGGGGTAGTCTGTCCATGATCACGGTCTGACTATAATCAAGGACCTAGAGGAGCTTGAGAAGCTCGGTATGAACATGCATAAGGAATTGCAAGTGGATCTGATCCTGCAGTCCTTTCCTAGTTCGTTTGGGTAGTTTATAGTAAACTACCACATGAATAAGATTGAATGCACTAAGACTGAATTGTTAAATATGTTGGTAATTTCTGAGGGAGCCTTGAAAGGTTCAAGGGGTACTGTCCTTACTGCTGAGTTGACTTCTAGTTCCAAGAGAAAGTCTACTTGGAAGAAAAAGAAGCCAGTGAAGAAGCAGAAGAAAGACAAGAAGCTAAAGAAGGAAGTTCAAAAGAAAAAGGCTAATGACAAAGGAAAATCTTTCCACTGCAATATCGACGGCCACTGAAAAAGAAAATGCCCTTCATATCTCGAGAGCCTGAAGAACAAAAAGGCAGACACACCTTCAGAAGATATGATAGACTTGCTCGTAATTGAAACTAATCTTATGATTTTTTCTACTTCTAGTTGGGTTATAGATTCTGGTTCTAGTGCTCATTTGTGTACTACTGTGCAGGATCTAATGAAAAATAGAAGGCTAGCAGAAGGTGCAGTAACCCTTCGGGTTGGCAACGGGGCAAAAGTTACTGCTGTGGCTGTGGGCACCTATCCTCTGCGACTACTGTTTGATTTTAGTTTATTGCTTAGAGACTGTTATTATGTACCTGCTGCTAGCAGAAATTTGATTTCTGTTTCATGTCTGGCGTAAGATGGTCATGTTTTTACATTTGACAAAGACTGCTATTCTATTTATTTTAGAAATAAATTAGTTGCATGTGGTTTTATGATTGACAGTCTCTATCATTTGCATATGGATGTATCTGTGAATGTGTCTGAGCAAGAAGTGAGTGCCAAAGGATCCAAAAGATCCAGAGATGAGATAAAGCAAAAGTATTTGTGACACCTCAGACTAGGCCATATTGGAGAAGATAGAATGAACAAAATGGAGAAAGATGGGCTACTTAGCTCATTGACTTCCGAGTCATATCCAGTTTGTGAATCCTATCTTCAAGGAAAAATGGCTAGACTACCCTTTGTAGGACATGGGGGAAGGACCACTGAAATACTTACCCTAGTACACACAGATGTGTGTGGCCCATTTGATGTGCTAGCTAGAGATCGTTATTCGTACTTTATTACCTTTACCGATGACTATTCATGATATAGGTATGTGTATCTTATGAGACACAAATCTGAGTCTTTTGAAAAGTTCAAAGAGTTCAGAAATGAAGTAGAAAAATAAACTGAAAAATCCCTTAAAGCTCTTCGATCAGATCGAGGAGGAGAATACCTTAGTGAAAAATTTCGGGACTATCTCAAGGAGAACGACATAGTCCCACAATGGACGCCTCCTAGTACACCTCAACTCAACGGGGTGTCAGAGAGGAGGAATCAGACTCTATTGGATATGGTCCGGTCCATGATGAGCTTCACTGATTTACCTATGTTTCTTTGGGAGGATGCCTTACTTTCCGCGATATACTTATTGAATAGAGTTCCCTCTAAATCCGTTCCTACCACACCGTACGAGATATGGCATGGTAAGAAGCCAAGTCTTGGTCATCTCAAGATTTGGATATGTCCGGCCCACGTCAAGCGACTACAGACAGACAAGTTAGAGGCTAGGACTATAAGTGCTCGTTTTATAGGATATCCTAAAGAGTCATTAGGATATAATTTCTACATCTCAGAGGATCACAATGTGTTTGTGAGCCGACATGCTATCTTCTTAGAAAAACAGTTTATCCTTGATAGAGGCAGTGGGAGGAAAATTGAGTTTGAAGAGAAAGTCTCTGAAAAGCAACGAGTCATGGATCCTATAGAATCTATTCATACAGAGCCAGTACACGTAGTACCTCCTCCACCTCGTAGATCTAGTAGGATCTTCCATCCTCCTGATAGATACTTAGGTATGCTTATAGAGGATACCAAGAAAATGTTCCTCATGGGAGATAAGGAACATGTACAGAATCCCAATACCTACAACGAGGCGATATCAGATATCGATTCCGAGAAATGGCTGTAAGCTATGAAGTCAGAGATAGACTCCATGCATTCCAACCAAGTCTGGACCTTAGTAGATCCACCAGAAGGTATAGTACCAATTGGATGTAAATGGATCTACAAAAGAAAGATAGGTTCGGATGGAAATGTAGAGACCTATAAGGCAAGGCTAATGGCGAAAGGGTATAGTTAGCACGAAGGCACTGACTATCAGAAGATTTTTTCACCTGTAGCTATACTGAAATCCTTTCGAACATTGCTTACTATTACAGCATTTCATGATTATAAAATTTGGCAGATGGATATGAAAACTGCTTTTCTGAATGGATATCTTGATGAAGATATCTATATGGAGCAGTCTTTGGGTTTCACTTTCAGTAATGGAGATCACAAGGTCTGCAAGCTGCAAAGGTCCATTTATGGACTAAAGCAAGCATCTCGGAGTTGGAACACTCGTTTCAATGATGCAATCAAAACGTTTGATTTCATCAAAAATGAAGAGAAACCATGTGTTTACAGGAAGGTTAGTGGGAGTGCTGTCGTGTTTCTTGTATTGTACATGGACGACATTCACCTGATAGGGAATGATATTCCCATGCTAACCTCGATCAATCTGGTTGTCAAAAGAGTTCTCCATGAAAGACCTTGGGGAAGCATCCTATATTTTAGGGATAAAGATTTATAGAGATAGATCTAAGAGGATGCTTGGCTTATCACGAAAGATGTATATAGAGGAGGTGCTGAAAAGGTTCAGCATGGAAAACTCAAAAAGGGGTCTTTTATCCCTTAAGTATGGGATTCATCTCTCCAAGAAGATGTGCCCCGACACATCTGAAGAGATTCAATGCATGAGAAAGATCCCTTATGCTTCGGCAATAGGGAGCCTCATGTATGCCATGCTCTGTACATGACCTGATATAGCCCTTGCTGTGAGTGTCACTAGCAGATATCAGTCGAATCCATGTGGAGAGCACTGGACAGCTGTGAAGAACATTCTTAAGTACTTGAAAAAAACTAAAAATTTGTTCTTGGTCTTTGGAGGAGCATCAAAGTTAAAGGTAGAAGGGTACAAAGATTCAGACTTCATGACTGATATCGATGATAGAAAGTCTACATCTGGATATATATTCTTGTACAATGATGGTACGGTAAATTGGAAAAATTCTAAACAACTGATCATTGCTGATTCTACTATGGAAGCTGAATATATCGCCGCCTCTGAAGCTGGTAAGGAAGGCTTCTGGTTCAAGAAATTCATTGCAAAGTTGGATGTAATGTCATCAGATGCCATAACACTCTACTGCGATAATAATGGCGCCACAGCTCTTGCTTAGGAGCCAAGGTATCATCAGAAGTCCAAGCATATAGAGCGGCGCTTTCGCCTTATTCATAACTACGTCGAGAAGAAATATGTCGAGGTGCAGAGAGTAGACTCCGCGGATAATGTGAAGGATCCGTTCAATAAGCAGCTAAGTCAACAGAAGACTGAAGCCCACCTTGAGAAGATGGGACTTAGATATATGACTGATTGGCTTTAGTGCAAGTAGAAGATTGTTGGATATATGTCCTAGAAGCCAATATGGCTGACACATTATTAATTCTGAAACATAGTTTTGTACTTGACATTATTATTATTAAATAATAAATGGGCATCTTTTTCATTCATATTGTTTATGTGTCTATGAATCGTCCAAGAAATTAATAAGATGATGATGCATATTCTCAAGAGTTGAGAATTTGAGCCATGTATCATTGGTGATTAATTTCTAAATGCTCTTGATCGATGGATCATCATGAGGACGGTGATCGATCCGATGAGATCAGTGCACACATCGCTTTCCTTACAGATGGACGAGACTCGAGTCCACAGTGTGGAGACACTGAGTTGATAGTGCAGGTGCTTGTTAGAGAACAAGGGTACTGAGCGTGACCAAGATAAGAAGTCACTTGGATGTCTATCCATTCGTCAGTGACTTGCTTGATGTTGCAGTAGTGTGACTAGTCCTTTGACCTGCGGTGCTTCGGCTACTCACGGTGAGGTTATTGTAGTTTGACTGCACGTACACATGGTCTCTAGACATACGGATCCCTGTAGTGTAGATTGGCTGCAGTAGGTTCACTGTAGGAGTAGGGTATGCACCTACATGGAATCTATCGATTGTAATAGATAAGCAGTGATCCTATGTGATTTATAAGACTGAGTTCGTAAGACCTCAGCCGGAGCAATATGCACAGTGGAGAAAGAGTTTTCCACTCTCGAACTTAAGTCAAAAAAATCTTGATATATGACAGACGATGGGGTTTGATGAGTTATCCATGACCTCCGTCTTGTAGGGATCCACAATAGAAGGACTGTACCATATGATAACTGTACCTAGAGGTTCATCATTTCATTCTGTTGGGTAGCCACTACATGTTGCTGTTGGAAATTGTATCCTAAATGTCAATCGGTAGCATGTTGATGATTGAATTTTGTAAATAAATTGATAAATTATTAAAGTGTTATTTGGTATTATTCATCATTTCATTGTACATCTTCAAATGAACTTTTATATGATGAAATCCTTAGGACTTGTTTTATGATAAAAAAGGATTTATCTTCAAGTCCTTAAAACTGTTCGCAATCAAATAATATGCTGTTACTAGGATGACATCATTATCGAGATTAGGTCGTTGTGTGACATATACGTTGGTTGTCCTCTTAACCAAGGAGCGTGGAGACACTGATATGTCACACAGGTGAAGTGTAGGAGTACATTTCACTGAACGTGACCAATTCCGGAACGCTCTACTGTCAAGAGATGTTCCGATTGGATATGGGTATAAGTTTGGCCCTCTGACCTGAGACCGCAATCTGTGACTAGCAAGCAACTCACTGTACTTTGGTACCAGACTACCTGAATTTCTAATTCAGTGATGGAAGGTCATTGGGTACAGTCAAGTACTTGCATAGTCAGTTGTGAGTCAAGATAGAATTGACCCCTTCTAGAAACAAGAGATAGTGCCTTGTGTTCAATTTAGCAAAACTTTGGCCAGGGTAATTCTTGTGAGGAGTCACAGGATTTCTAAAGTTGAATCACATCATGGATGCACTTATTATAGAGTTGACAGAACTCTGAAGTCATCCTGGCATTTAGGAGTCATAGAGAAAAATTATACGGTAACCATAGTCCAAGGGTTCTTGAATATTGCTTTGCAATCATTCGGCCTATCCAGACATTGGGTACCATTGCTAGATGGTCATTTCGATTAGTACAAGAAGTTGTTCTTGTGCTACCGGCTTAGGTTCGAACCTATGGGGTCACACGCATAGAAGTTTCTAGATTGATCAAATGGCTGATTGATGATTAAGAATCATTCAGGAGTAATTTGGTCAATTCAATTGACAAATTATCCTAAGCAAAAATTGCATTAAAATAATTATTGAATTATTGGAGGGTTAATTAGTAATTAGATTACTAATAAATTCAATTTGATTGAATTATTCGACTTTAATTAAGCGAAATTGAATTAGATTCAATTTGGGCTAAATTAGGGTTTGACCTAATTCGATCGGGTTCGACCCGAGCCAATTGGGCATAACCAAATTGATCGGACTTGACCCAATTGGATTGGGATTGACTCAAGTCAATTAAGAGTCCTTATTTGATGAGGATTAAGAGTCCAAATAATCAGAATTTATTATAGAGAAGAATTTCTAAAATTTAGGACCCTAGCTTTTTTTCTTGGAGAAGAAATACACCTCATCCTTATTCCTAAAAGCAGTGGTACCTATCCTCTTTATTTTTGGCCAATTTTTGGCATGAGAAAAGAGGAGGTGTGGGGCTATTTTTCAGAAAAATATGGCGCCTCAAATCTTTATAAAAAGATAGGAATCAAATCCCTAATTTGTAGGGACTGCATGACGCATCAAGCAGGGCGGCGTGTAGCTGAAGTTTGGGGTGCAATAACTCCCTAATTTTTAGGGATTCTTGGAATAAGATTAAAAATAATTTGTTCATCTCTTAGCTGCTGATTCACCAAAATTTTTTGGAAATTTTATCAGCCAAATTCGTTAGCCAAAAGAGGTGTGAGGCGTGGGGGGTCTTTTGGCTATAAAAGGATCCCCACACTTAGGGTTTGTTGAGATGGTCTTTAGAAAGGGTTCTAAATTCTGAAAAAATTCTGAGAGCCAGCCACCTTCTCTCCTCCTTCTTCTCCTTCATCTCCATCCTTCATCCTCTCGAAGAAGAATCAAAAGTTGAGTGCCTCGAGGGAGAAAAGTTCAGCCACTGCAGCACCTCTGCACGAGCTAGCACTCCTGCAGTTGTGGATCTTTCTAGAGCTTCGCGTGGACTATCCGTAGAGGTCGGACACGTGTGCGGCTATACAAGGTGATCAAGGCATCATCAAAGTTCTTGAAGCAAAAAGGTATGAGATCTGATCTCATTAAAAATTAAAATTAGAAATTAACTAGATTGCTGAAATTCTGCATGACTATATGTTAGACATAGAATCATGCCTACTTGTTTAGTATAAATGTTTAAAGTTCTGGATCTATTTTTGTTGTAGAGATATGATCTCTAACATGCATAGGAATTAGTTTAATTTATGCTTCTGCTGTAAAATTTTTAAAATTATATGCATGCGACCACCTGGGTATCCAACAGTGGTATCAGAGCCGTAGGTTCAAAGTAGTTTATACATTTATGCCTAAAATAAGTTTTCTAATCCTAGTAGTCAAGTTGATTGGAATGATCACCAGGCCGTTCGGTCATAGGAGAAAGAAGGGTTCCTAACCCTCTTTTGCCATTCAATGGGATCTCTTATGGCATGTAGGGATGCCACTGTGATTCAATCCTTAAAGATGAACCACAAAAAGAAGATTAAAAGTAGTTTTAATCTTTGTAATTAAATCTAAAATCATGGATATGTTTAGATCAGATTTAAAAGAGATTTATAATTGATTTAGTTGCTATTTTTACATGATTAATTAGATCTGAAAAATAGAATGCATGTGATGCATGAGATCTAGGTAAATTCATGTTAATGTATATGTGATATAAAGAACATAAATAAATCTGAAATCATAAACTTGTTTAGATTAGATCTAAATAAAATTTATAATTTATTTATTTTCTGATTTTGTATGACAAATCAAATCTAAAAACAAATGCATATGATGTATATGTGATATATGGACATAAATCGTCTAAGATTTAAACATGAATTAAATCTGAATTTTAACATGATTAATTACAAATCTCAGATCTGAAAAATAAGTTTTAAGAATTGAAACTTTGTAGTTAATATGTAATTAAGAATAATGCAATGATCTGAATTTTCATAAACTTACACTTAATTAAGAATTAAGTGATGATGAAAACCTAGATCAAGAATTGTGAACTCAATTCAATGACATTGCATAATTCAAGGGGCATTTGGATTAGCTCAAATCAAGTTCTTAAGATTGGGTTAGACTTAGGGTTAGAATCAAACATGGTCCAATTAGAGTTAATTGATCAAATCTAATTAAGTAGTAACTAGATTAGATCAAGAAAACTCTAGGTCAAATACAATAGTTGTAGATTGATCGATTCCATGTCTTTGATCAGACCAAGATGGAACTTGATTTAGGCTCCATGGTTGAGCCCGAGTCATTAGGATGGTTAAAATCAAAATTGATTAACCAATCGGTGTCTAAGGTAAGTTTGGCAGACTCGACTGGTGGTTTTTAATTGGGAGCTACTCGCACTGATGTGTCTTTGTCGAGTTAATGGTATATCCCTTCCATCGATCTCACTTACCTGGCCGATTTGGTCAATCATTTCTGATTGGATCATTTAATGATTCGAGTTAACCCATGCCTGTAAGGAAAATCAGTTTGACTAATTTAGGTGCCTCCTTAACCGGTTTGAATTTAATTCTTTATAATCTGACTTGGTGAAGTCAGTAGGAGAATTTAGGTTAACCGGATCTTCTTATCTATCCTAATTTAATCCTCTAAAATTATTAGGTCCTTAAAATGAAATAGTTATGGGGATAACTAGGTCATAGCCTCCCATTAAGTTAGATGATAATGAGTCCAATATTTCGATAATCATTGGAGGCGCCACACGCCTGGTGCTTATCGGACATTGGAATTGTCATTTGATATATGATGAGTCCAGTGTACCTTCAATAGGTGGTCAGGTGGGCCGAGCCACACTCGGGCTGGGTCATCTATTAGTTGATTACACGGAACCCTATCATTTAATGGTTGGACCTAATCAGAATCTTCGGTGGAGGTGCCACACGCCTGCCAAAGAGACTGGGGCAAAATTATCACTAGAAATTGTTTGGTGAAACAATTGGTTCAGAACCTACCAATAGGTGCATATGGGTTGGCCGAGCCACACTCGGGCCCATATGTGATCAATTGGGTTCTAGTGCTCACTAAAGATTTAAGTGTAATTCTTCGAATTTAAGGTAGAGGCCACAAATTTGTATAAAATAGTGGAAGGACCTTTAGACTAAAGTCCAAATTTTTAGGGTATTGTCAATTCATATACTAATAGCCGATTTTCTTTTTATGCAGAAATGGCCACTAGTTTGTCACTTCGTTCATTATTGGATAATGACAGTTGACTGGACCCAATTTCAATAACTGGCTTAGGAAACTTAAGATTGTGCTAGAGCATGAACGGATCCTTTATGTGATAACGGATCCAGCACCTGAGCAGCCTGCTGCTAATGCACGGGGTGCGGTCAGAGAAACTTATCAGAAGTGGCTCAGTGACCGTGTCACTGTCCGATGTATTATGCTTGCTACAATGAGCGATGAGTTCAGTCGCCGGTTCAAGAATGCCCAGCCCGAAGAAATCGTTCAAGTGTTGAACGAATCTTTTGGCACTCCCGACGACGTTGAAAGGCACAAGACTAGTTGTGCTATTTTCAGTGCACGGATGAAGGATGGGGCATCGATGACTGATCATGTATTGTACATGATTGAGTTGATCGAGCACTCTCGATTTTTCCCTTCATGATCAATTGGAAAAAGATGCTATACTGAACTCTCTTCCTGGTTCGTACCGCCCATTTCTCACCAATTTTCGTATGACGAAACCGGTAGTAAATTATCACTAATTGTTGGGTTTTGCTACAAACTTTTGAGAAGGATCACCAACTCCTAAAAGGGTCGGTGAATTTAGTGGGAGGCTCGTCCAAGGGTCGTGGTCCCTTTAATAAAGGAAAGAAGAAAAACAAAAATCAAAAGAAAAAGATGCATCATGCTGAGCAGAGTCAGACTAAGAAGAAGAATGCTGATCAGAGTAAGGAAGAGTGCTTCTACTGTAAGAAGCAAGGGCACTGGAAGAGGAATTATCCTCTGTACATTGCATCTCTTGATCCGAACAAGCCTAAGAAAAAGATGCAATCAGTTGCAGATCAAGGTACTTATATGATAACACCTTGTAATTTCTCAATATGTGATAATTCGACCTGGGTATTGGATACCGAAAGTCCTTTTAATATTTGTAATTCGTTGCAGGGACTACAGGTCAGTGAGAGATTTGAAGAAAGCGAAAGGTTCCTAAATGTTGGAGATGGAATATCAGTTCCAGTTTTAGCTTTAGGGATTCTGAAAATTGTATTCAATTCTCAAATAATAGTCTTAAGTGACTGTCACTTTTGTCCTTCTTTTCTATTGAATGAAATTTCGGTAGGCCTTTTGGCCATAAACGGTTATAAGATTTCAATAAAAAGAAATTACTGTGATATCGTTATGAATGATGTTACTGTAATGCATGGACAATTGAGTAATAGGATTTACATATTATCACAGCCTGTTCATGTAATGTACAAGTCCAATAAGCGTCCTAGAATAGATAATGTCACGGATGTCTACCTTTAGCATCATAGGCTAGGTCATATTAACAAGAACATGATGAATAGGTTAAATAAAGAGGGAATCCTCAATGTTAATGATTGTGAATCATTAACAACCTGTGAATCATACCTTCTTGGTAAGATGACCAAGTCACCTTTTACTCGAAAAGGTGAACGAGCCAATGACTTATTGATCCTAGTACATTCTGATGTATGTAGGCCAATGAGCACAAATGCTAGAGGCGGATATGCATATTTCATTACTTTCACAGACGACCTTTCGAGGTATGGTTATGTCTATTTAATGAGACATAAATCTGAAGCATTTGAAATGTTCAAATTGTATCGTAATGAAGTAGAAAAACAAACTGAAAAGAGTATTAAAACTCTTCGATCAGATCGAGGGGTGAATACCTTTCCAATGAGTTTTTGACATATCTGGAAGAGAATGAGATTCTTTTCCAATGGACTCCTCCTGGTACACCGCAGTATAACGGCGTGTCAGAAAGGAGAAATCGAACTCTATTAGATATGGTTCGATCCATGATGGGGTTTGCTGATCTGCCCATATTCTTTTGGGGATATGCACTTGAGTCAGCCTGTTATATACTTAATAAGGTTCTAAGTAAATCTGTGAATAAAACACCACATGAGATGTGGACGGAACGAAAATCGGTACTTTCTCACCTTAGGGTTTGGGGGTGTCCGGCGTACGTCAAACGTTTGAAGACAGACAAACTTGAACCCAAGTCTGACAAATATTTCTTTGTCGGTTATCCTACAGAAACTAAAGGATATTATTTCTACCTTGCTGAAGAACAAAAGTTGTTCGTAAGCAATAGAGTTGTTTTCTTAGAGAAAGAATTCCTTAGTGAAGGAACTAATAGCTCTAATGTTGAGCTTAGGGAAGTTCAACATGTAGAAGACCCGACACTATCTACTGAACCAATTGAGTTGGATTTGATTAGATCAGATTCAGAGCCCATCTTAGATGCACCATTAAGGCGATCAGGTAGGATACCACGTCAGCCGGACAGATATTATGGTTTCTTGGTCTGGGACGGGGATCCTATCGAACTTGATGAAAACGATGAGGATCCGATCACCTACATGGATGCAATGCAGATGTATGACTCTGATGCATGAATTGGAGCCATGCAATCCGAAATGGAATCCATGAAGGTCAATGATGTATGGACATTAGTTGACCCACCCGAAGGGATTAAACCCATAGGGTGTAAGTAGATTTTCAAAAGAAAACAGGGCGTAGACGGAAAGATAGAGATCTACAAAGCCCGTTTGGTTGCCAAAGGATATCGTCAGCATTATGGTATTGACCATGACGAGACGTTTTTTCCTGTGGTAATGCTCAAATTCATTCGAATTATGCTTGCGATAGCAGCACACTTAGATTATGAAATCTGGCAAATGGATGTAAAGACCGCTTTTCTAAATAGAGATTTAGAAGAGGAGGTGGATATGATGCAACCTGAAGATTTTATATCTACAGATGAGTCTAAGGTGTGCAAGCTTCAAAAATCCATTTATGGATTAAAGCAAGCTTCACGGAGTTGGAACTTATGATTTGATAAGGTGATCAAATCGTATGGCTTCATTAAGAATGAAGAGGAACCTTGCATTTATAAATGGGCAAATGGTTCAGTTATTATATTTCTTGTTTTGTATGTGGATGACATTCTTCTAATCGGAAATGACATTCCTGCATTACAAGGAATAAAGGTTTGGCTATCATCTCAATTTGCCATGAAGGATTTGGGAGAAGCATCTTACATCCTAGGGATGAAGATTTATAAAGATAGATTTAGAAGATTGCTTGGATTGTCCCAATCCACATACATTGATACTATACTGATGAGGTTCAGTATGATTAATTCCAAGAAAGGCTATCTTCCGATGGGCCATGGAATTAACCTCTCTAAGAGGGATTATCCGACAACCTTTTAAGAAAGAGAGAGTATGGATAGAATTCCATATGCTTCAGCAGTGGGATTTATAATGTATGCCATGACATGTACTAGACCAGACGTGGCATACTCACTAGGAGTATTGAGCAGATACCAGTCTGATCCAGGTAGCAACCACTTGAAGGTTGTAAAAACCATCCTTAAGTATTTGAGAAATACTAAAGACCAGTGGCTTGTCTACGGTGATTCTGACTTAAAACTTGAGGGATATACCGATTCAAGTTTTTAGTCAGATTAAGATGATAGCAAGAGCGTGTCGGGATATATCTTTACTCTTAAGAGTGGGGCCATCTGCTGGAAGAGTTCCAAGCAGCATACAGTGGCAATTTCTACATGTGAAGCAGAATACATCGCAGCATCGGATGCCGCCAAGGAAGCTGTATGGTTGCGGAAGTTCATCACTGAGTTTGGAGTGACACCTTCCATTAATAGTCCAGTGACTACATTTTGTGACAACACTGGAGCCATAGCTCAAGCAAGAGAACCCAAAGCACATCAGCGGACCAAGCATATTCTACGTCGCTACCACCTGATTCGAGAGATCGCCGAACGAGGTGACATTGATCTTCAAAAGATTGATACAAAAGAAAATCTGGCTGACCCATTTACCAAAGTCCTCGGCATCAAAGAGTTCAACGAACACAAGTCGAAGATGGGTATTAGATACTGTGCCGATTGGCTTTAGGCTAAGTGGAAGTTGTTGGGAATTGTATCCTAAATGTCAATCGTCAGCATGTTGATGATTGAATTTTGTAAATGAATTGATAAATTAATAAAGTGTTATTTGGTATTATTCATCATTTCATTGTACATCTTCAAATGAACTTTTATATGATGAAGTCCTTAGGACTTGTTTTATGATAAAGGAGGATTTATCTTCAAGTCCTTAAAACTGTTCGCGATCAAATGATATGCTGTTACTAGGACGACAGCATTATCGAGATTAGGTCGTTGTGTGACATATACGTTGGTTGTCCTCTTAATCAAGGAGTGTGGAGACATTGATATGTCACACAGGTAAAGTATAGGAGTACATTTCACTGAACGTGATCAATTTCGTAACGCTCTTGTTGCCCAAATAGACAACCCAAGAGGGGGGGGGGTGAATTGGGTTTTTAAAATAATTTGGCTAATTAAAACTTTGAGGATGATTAATTAAAAACTATAGCAAGTTATTTAATTAAAGCCTAGTGCTGTGAGTAATGTGCGGGAAAAAAGATGAGAGACAATGCACTACAAACACAAAGTTTTATAGTGGTTCGGAGCTAACCCTTGCTCCTACGTCCACTCCCCAAGTCTCACTTGGAAATTTCACTATAACCTCCTTGGATTACAGTCGGTTGTTTTGCAAGCTCACAACCAAACTTGTTGTTTTACGAGCTCACAACGAACTCGGTCGGTTTTCCCAGGCTCACCGACTAGAACCAACCCCGATTGTTTTTCCGGGCTCACAATCAAACCCTTACACACGTTGGTTTTAACTTGGCTCACCAACCAACCTTAAACCCCTTGATTCAATCCCCCGATTGAATCAAGTAAATACAAGAGATAGAAGAAAACAGAAAATAGCTTCTCAAAAAGCAGATTTAAAACAATATAATCGTAAAGGAGTTAGAAGCCCTCAAACGCTTTTAAGCTGGTGAAGAGGTATGGCTTCTGGAACTCCGGTCTTCTCTTGAAAGAGTGGTCGACTTGAATGCAGGAGGAGGAAGCTTTGATTGTTGGGAAGAAGTTGTTGGAGCAGTAAATGCAGATCTTTCCTTTTTCGTTTAAGAGCACTTGGAGAGCTTGAAAACTTGAATGCTTGGAGTGGAATATCTATCTTCTACCTTGCTACAGTCCTCTGTGGCTATTTAAGCCAACCCCCACGGAAACTAGCCGTTACTCTGCTTTTTCTGGCCGCTCTGCACACTCTGCGCAGCCTGACAATATGACCGTTGGTGGGTTGGAGTCGACTCGCGCGATCAGGAGTCGACTCGGCTGTAGCAGGAGTCGACTCACGCTTTTCCGGAGTCGACTCGGCAACTATTCCAAATTTGAATTAAAGTTGCCGTCTAGACTGGGAGTCGACTCGTCTTGACCTGGAGTCGACTCGCCAACTTCTGGAGCTGACCTGGCAATTTTGGAGTCGGCTCATCCACTGAAGTCCGTGGATCCAATTTTGAATTTTGTCCACTCGAGTCGACTCGAATCTCAGAGCCCAAACTCCCGATTCTCTGTCTTTTGGCTCATTCAGTCTTGGAGTCGACTCGAACTTCCTTGGAGTCGACTCGGTTCTCAGTTTCCGAAAGTTGGTCTTCTGTCTGTTGATGGTCGCTCAGTCTCGGAGTCGACTTGCGTACTGCGGGAGTCGACTCGAATCTCAGAGTCCGAAAATCGTTCTCTGACTTTTTCCTTGTGTTCCTCTGAGAGTCGACTCTTACCTTCTTTGGAGTCGACCTGCCAACCATTGGAGTCGACTCGCGTTCCACTGGAGTCGACTCGAATCTCAGACTCGAAAACTGCTCTCTGACTTTTCTTTGTGTTTCTCTTGGAGTCGACTCTTACTACCCTGGAGTCGACTCGTTGAACATTGGAGTCGACTCGCGCACTTCGGGAGTCGACTCGTTGACAGTTTCTGAGTTGAAGCTTTCTGTCCTTCTGTCTGTTCTCAGTCGGAGTCGACTCGTACTGATCTGGAGTCGACTCGAGCTCGTGCCAGTGAACTTGATACGCTTGGAGTCGACTCGTGATACTCGGGAGTCGACTCGAGTCTCAGACTTTGGTTCAGCAGACTTCTTACCTTATCCAAAATACTATGAACTAAATCTAGAGACACTTGGACAGAATTTTCACTGAAACACTCAATTGAATTCATTAGTAATCACAAGATATACTCAAATGCTTTGAGCTCATCAAAATCAAATGGGGTTTTAATCAATCACTCCACAATCTCCCCCTTTTTGATGATGACAAAACTTTGAGTATATGTAAAATGAATTGCTCATAAAACAATGAAGTAAAATCCATAAATGAATTCAAATGTCTGATAATTTAATTTATCCAAGTTTGAAAGGAGTGAAACATTAAATTTCGGAGTTAAAGCTCCCCCTTTCATTTGGAATTATATAAGCCTTCATATTATGCAATCAATTGTTTGGCTTATATGTCATTAATGATTTAGCTTGATTAAGATTCAGATTCTCTGAATTTCCTTTTAATGCTTTGAAGTTTTTGAACTGAATTTTATCTTTTTAGAGGGAAAATCTGTCAATTTGTTCTTGAGTAGGATTCAGCTAATCTCCGAATATCCCTTGAATAGATTCTGGAGATTACTCCATTAGGAGCCCCAAAAGAGAGATAATGAGCCTCGAGGTACCGAATCCACTTAGAACAAATTTGAGTGTGTTTTTAAGAGTTTATCTTTTTATTTATTTCCATTGATTTCTTTTACATATTTTTCCATATTTCTCCCTTTTTACACATTTTATACGTATTTCTCCCCCTTTTTGTCATCATACCAAAAAGGAGGTAATCACACACAATCAATGGCACAAATGGCACAACCCATCATCAAATGGCACAGAACTGAAGATAAGATGTCTACTCATTGTATTGATATGAATGTGAATACATTTGAGCATACAATAAGTAAAGCAAAACAAAACAAAACAAAAAGAACATCTATGGTCTCCTCGAGGATGAAGATCCCCCTCTCGAGGATGCATCTCCTCCTCTGGAGGATGTGGCACCTCCTCTCAATCGGCTCTGCTCCATGAGGAGGGTGACTGCATCTGTCACATGTCCGAGCTGCGTGATAATAGACGTGGTGGCTCTGCTATGTGTAGTGGAGAGCTCTGTCACCGACGCCTGAAGCCCAGTCACCGATGTCTGAAGTGTGTCCAGCTTGTCGATGAGTACATTCGCCAAGCGCTCGGCCCCCTCGGTGGTGGTGTGCATGTCACGACCTATCTCCTCTCGCATCTGTCGAGTGGAGCTCGTGACCTCACTCATGCTGTGGAACTGGGCCTGGACCAAACTCCGGACATTGTAGATCTCTTTCCGTACATGAGCCGTCATGTCAGTCACGGCTGTCAAGGAAGGGACCAACTGAGAAGATACGGGTGCAGGAGTGGGGGCAGGCACCGCACCTCGGAGCTCCCGAAGCAGCTCATCCCTCAGATCTCGGACGATCTCCTGCCGCAGCTCCCGGAGCTGCTCTGTAACAATACGGACCTCCATAGATGGTGGAACTGAGGAGGAAGGTCCGGCAGAGGTGGTAGGAGCAGGAGGAGTGGATGGGAGGTCTGGATGGTCTAGAAGGTCTGGGTAGTCTGAATCTGGCTCAGGACTGGGTGATGGTCTGGTGGTCTGAGCAGTAAGAGTGGACTTCCTAACCCAGATCCCTTCTCTCTTCCGAAACTCCATCCTGTGCATAGTCCCCGTACATAAGCGATCAGTCCATCGCAAGGCACGAGAGGGTTCCCTCTCAGGAATGGGAATCTCGTACTGCCTAAAAAGAAGAGTGAATAACATCCCGTATGGGAGTGAGAGCCTAGGTCTATCTAGGGGCTCACACATATACCTATAAATGAGCTTTGAGAAGTTGATCAGGGTGTCCTGAAGGATATAAGACATAATAGCTAAGTCCCTCTCATTCACAAAATCAAATCTCCCTGTCTTAGGGAAGATGGACCTGGACAGAATGCTCAAAAGGATTCTCACTTCAATAGGAAGTGAGCTAGCAGATACCTCATCTAGGGGGGACTGAGGTGGATGCCCTAAGACGACCGTAAGGGCCGCAACTCTATCCTCAGGGTGTGCGGGAGCCACCCCTACTAATGGAAGGTGAAGGATATGGGCAATGAGGTCCTCTGTGACACGCAACGGGACACCTACTACCGTGCCCTCGATACCTCCATCTCCCTGATGGACGGTACTGTAAAACTCTTGAACTAGGCCAGGATAGGTGGGAAGGTCCAAGGTGAGGAAGTACTCTAGGCCCTGGGCTCTAAGCCTATCGCCTATGGTGAACCCCTCCCGGGAGAGATAGTCGAAATCGACAAACCTCCCGGAGGTGACGGCCTTCCCGGCCAACGGCCTAACGAGAACCTCCCTAGGCGGGGAACGATCCGGAGGTGGTTGCCTCGCGAGATCGTGCCGCGCCTTGGAGCGCCGCTCGGGACCGGCCTCGGGACGGGACCTCTTCCTAACTACGGTCTTACGAGGCATCTTGACCTAAACTGGAAGAAAAATACCTAGAGGACGGTGAAGGACCGACAGAGGAAGCTCGGGACGGACCGGAAATGACTTAGGAACGGACGGAAACTCAATGTCCGGCGAAAAATCGACGGGAAAAGGGCTTGGAGACGATCGGGGATGACCTAGGAGTCGGCTCTAGGGCTTTGTGAACAGTGGCGGCTTGAGGAAAAGTGTTTGCGAAACGACAAACCTAGGGTTAAAAAGTCGGATCCCGACTGCGAGTCGACTCCCCTGAGTCGCGAGTCGACTCGACCTCGAGTCGACTCCAGAATATGCGCGAGTCGACTCTCCTTATGTGCCTGTAGACTTTGAGTCGACTCCCGACATTGTGCGAGTCGACTCTCCCTCAGCTGCCATCTTTGCGAGTCGACTCCCGCAAATGCGCGAGTCGACTCCCCCTTAGGAGCCGGCTCTGAAACTTACTCGAGTCGTCTCTAACTTTGGCACGCACCTAAAACTCATGCTATAATCGTGCCAAATGAGGGAAAATCACCTAATTATGATCTGATTTGATGATCATTGAAAAGAAACTCTATTTTAACCACATTGTAATCATCAAAATCAATTATTCTAGTGAAAACCACCACTAGGATGGATCAATCACTCCTAATCCCCTCCTAAGCACACTAAACCTCTCTTCACTTAGGGATTTTGTAAAAATATCTGCTAATTGATTATCAGTACAAACAAATTGGAGTGTCACATCACCATTCAATACATGATCTCTTATGAAGTGATGTCTTATCTCAATGTGTTTAGTTCTTGAGTGTTGAATTGGATTTTTAGTGAGATTTATGGCACTTGTGTTATCACAATTAATGGGGATTTTATCTTGTTTAATGCCATAATCTTCTAATTGTTGTTTAATCCATAAGATTTGAGCACAACAACTCCCGGCTGCAACATATTCAGCTTCTGCAGTGGATAATGCAACCGAGTTTTGTTTCTTGCTAAACCATGAGATTAGGTTTTCTCCTAGAAATTGACAGGACCCGCTGGTACTTTTTCTATCAAGCTTACATCCAGCGAAGTCTGAATCTGTGTACCCTATTAAGTTTAGGCTAGATTCTTTAGAGTACCACAGCCCTATGTTCTTAGTTCCAATTAAGTATTTAAAGATTCTCTTAACTGCAGCTAGGTGTGATTCTTTAGGATTAGCCTGATATCTAGCACACATGCACACACTAAACATAATATCAGGTCTACTTGCAGTAAGATACAGTAAAGATCCTATCATACCTCTATAAAGTTTTTGATCTACAGATTTACTTGATTCATCTTGGTCTAATTTGCATGATGAGCTCATGGGGGTGCTGATTGATTTGTTTCCCTCCATATCAAACTTCTTGAGCATCTCCTTGATATATATTGCTTGATTGATGAAGATACCTCCTTCAGATTATTTGATTTGAAGCCCGAGGAAGTAGTTTAGCTCTCCCATCATGCTCATCTCAAACTCACTCTGCATCAAATCAGCAAATTCCTCGCAGAGGCGATTGTTAGTAGCACCGAAAATGATATCATCAACATAAATCTGTACTAATAACATATCCTTATTTTTCTTTTTCAGAAATAATGTTGTATCTACATTTCCCCTAGAGAATTCATGTTCTAATAGAAATTTACTAAGTCTCTCATACCATGCTCTAGGTGCTTGTTTTAGTCCATAAAGTGCTTTGTTCAGTTTATACACATGATTAGGGTATTGATGATTTTCAAAACCAGGTGGTTGTTCTACATACACCTCCTCATTAATAAACCCATTTAGAAAAGCACTCTTTACATCCATTTGATATAGTTTGAAGTCCTTAGAGCATGCATATGCTAATAGAAGTCTAATTGCCTCAAGTCTAGCTACGGGAGCAAAGGTTTCATCAAAATCTATGCCTTCTTCTTGATTATAACCCTTTGCTACTAGTCTAGCCTTATTCCTTATAACAATTCCATTTTCATCTAGCTTATTTTTATATATCCATTTAGTACCTATAATTGGATATTCAGAAGGTCTCTCCACTAGATCCCAAACCTTGTTTCTAGTAAATTGATTTAGTTCTTCTTGCATTGCATTTATCCAATTTACATCATTTTCGGCTTCTTCTATATGTTTGGGCTCAAAGTGTGAAACAAAAGCTAGATGATTATTCAAATTCCTAAGGGATGCTCTAGTCCTAACCGGTTGTGATGGATCATCTAGAATTAGTTCCTTAGGATGCCCATGAGCATACCTCCAAGCTTTAGCTAGCCCATGATCCACTATAGGCTCTTGGTTTGACGATTCTTCTTCAATCACCTTTTGATTATCATCTTGTAATCCCATCTCATCTATCTTTTCTTCAAGTATTTCAATATCATCATCAAAATTAACCTTCTTACTGGATGAGATGTCACTAGAGTCATCAAAAACAACATGTATAGATTCTTCTATAACTAGGGTTCTTTTATTAAAGATTCTATAGGCTTTACTAGTTGTAGAATAACCTAGGAATATTCCTTCATCAGATTTAGGATCAAATTTTCCTAGATTATCTTTTCCATTATTATGTACAAAACACCTACATCCAAAAACATGAAAATAGTTAACTTTTGGTTTTCTGTTTTTCCACAGTTCATAAGGTGTTTTCTTTATAATGGGTCTTAATAAAACTCTATTTAATATATGGCAAGAAGTATTAATGGCTTCTCCCCAAAAGTACTTAGGGAGGTTACTTTCACATAACATCGTTCTAGCCATTTTCTCTAGAGTTCTATTCTTCCTTTCAACAACTCCATTTTGTTGTGGTGTCCTAGGTGCAGAAAAATTATGGGTTATCCCCTTTTTACTACAAAATTCATCAAATAATTGATTTTCGAATTCGGTACCATGGTCACTTCTAATGGCTATGACTGAAGACTCTCTAGCATTTGTTACTTCCTTATGGAACTTTTTAAACATTGAAAATGCTTGGTCCTTATGTGCTAGAAACATGACCCATGTGTACCTAGAGTAATCATCTACTATGACTAGACCATATTTATTTCCACCTAGGCTTGTTGTTCTAGTTGGACCAAATAGGTCCATGTGTAATAATTCTAGAGGCCTAGAGGTAGAGACACATTTTATGGATTTAAAAGAGTTCCTAGATTGTTTGCCAAATTGACATGCTTCACATATTTTGTTCTTTTCAAATTTTAATTTTGGCAAACCCATCACGGAGTCTCTTTTAACTAATTTAGTTATTGTGTCCATGCTTGCATGACCTAACTTACGGTGCCATAACCAACTAGCATCATTATCTTTAGTTTCATTTACAACTAGACATTGGTTATGTTTTGCAAGATCTTCTAAGTCTACAACATATACATTTCCACGTCTAATCCCTTTAAAAACTAAGCTATTATCATTAGGATTTGTTATAATACATAGTGATGGTTTAAACATAACATCATATCCTTTATCACATAATTGACTGATGCTTAACAGGTTATGCTTAAGACCATCAACATATCTAACATTATCTATAAAAGTAGAAGGGGTGATTTGAACTTTACCAATACCAATGATGTGACCTTGGTTGTTGTCTCCAAACGTCACAGCACCTCCCTTCTTAGCTTCAAGGGTGAAAAATTGGTCTTTATCACCCATCATGTGCCTTGAGCAGCCACTATCCAAATACCAGCAATTTTTGTTGACCTTGGCTGCAAGACACTCCTACACAAGCAAATCATGTCATCTTAGGTACCCAAATTTTCTTGGGTCCTTCATGGTTAGTCAAGTTGGTTCCTTTTGGAACCCATACCCTTTTAATTTTTCTTTTAGTTTTACTTTTCCTAAAATTACATACATTTGCTTTATGGCCTACTGTACCACAACAAAAGCAGGTTATTTTCTTAGTTTTTGTTTCTCCAGCTTTAACAAAGAAGTTACTAAGAAGTTTTTGCTTATTCCTTGGTTTATATCCTAAACCGGCTTTATTAAACACTGCACGTTGACTATTTAGTATCATGTTTAATTTTTCAGAACTATAGGTAAATCTTTCAACTAAGGGTTTGTATTTGTTAAGTTCTTTAGTTAGTGTCTGATTTTCGGCTTTTAGATCATTAAGTTCTTTAGTAAGATCCTTATCTAAGGTTTGTTTACATTTTTTAAGTTCTGAAAATTCCTTAGTTAGTTTTTCATTTTCTTTAGTTAAGGTGTTGGTCTTTTGAGTTAAAAGTTGGTTGCTTGTTTTAAGTTCTATATTTTCTTTGGTGATTAAATCCTTATCCTTAACTAATTTATCGTATTTATGTAGGTATGATTGATTAGTTATTTTCAGTTCTTTATTCTTAAGATTTATAGCCTTATATTCTACCATTAATTCATTAAATGCATCATAAAGTTCATCAAAAGAAAAATCAGAATGCGTGTCGGAAGTTACCTCGTTTTCGTTGGCCATGAAACAGAAATTGGCCTTCTCTTCGTGTTCATCATCTGATGAGGAGGATGATGAGTCGGAGTCCGATAGGGTAGTGACAAGTGCCTTTTTCTTCTTGTACTTACTCCCCTTCTTCAGTAAGGGGCACTCCGCTCTTATGTGACCCGGCTTCTTGCACTCGTAACAACCAATCCCTTCATTTTCCCTTTCCTTACCTTTGTCTTTGCGGTAGGAATTTGAGGGGCCTCTCCTTTGATGATAGGACTTCTTGTGGTTGATGAATTTCTTGAACTTGCGCACAAGAAGAGCCTCACCACCATCTTCCTCATCTTCTTCTTCTTCACTGCTGCTGCTGCAAGACAAGTCCTTGTTAGAAGATGTAGATTTAAGGGCTATTACCTTTTTCTTATGGGAGGACTCTTCCTCGTTGTGTTGTTTCATGGTGAGCTCATGCGTCATGAGGGATCCAAGAAGCTCCTCAAGTGGTAGCTTGTTCAAGTCCTTGGCTTCTTGGATTGCTGTCACTTTAGCTTCCCACGACCTCGGCAGACACCGAAGGATTTTCCTGACAAGCTCACTGTTAGTATAGTTCTTGCCAAGGCTTTTTAGACCATTGACAATATCAGTAAACCTAGTGAACATGGATGTGATTGTTTCATTTGAATCCATTTTAAATAGTTCATATTTATGAACCAAGATGTTTATTTTGGATTCCTTGACTTGATTCGTGCCCTCATGGGTCACTTCAAGTCTGTCCCAAATTTCTTTTGCTGAATTACAAGTTGAAATCCTATTAAATTCATTACGGTCTAAGGCACAATAGAAGACATTCATTGCTTTAGAGTTTAATTGTGCCTTCCTCATGTCATGTTCATCCCAGTCCATTTCTAGTTTAGGTACCTTAACACCATCTACGTAAATGGATGGGATGTATGGCCCATTTACTACAATGGACCACATCTCATAGTCTTGGGCTTGGATGAATATTCTCATCCTAGCCTTCCAGTATGAGTAGTCAGATCCATTGAAGAAAGGGGGTCTTTGGGTGGACTGACCCTCAATGTGAGAAGATCCAAATGGGGTTGTCATTTTGATCTTTTAACTCTTGAGTGGAAGAGTTTTCGGCTCTGATACCACTTGTTGCCCAAATAGACAACCCAAGAGGGGGGGGGTGAATTGGGTTTTTAAAATAATTTGGCTAATTAAAACTTTGAGGATGATTAATTAAAAACTATAGCAAGTTATTTAATTAAAGCCTAGTGCTGTGAGTAATGTGCGGGGAAGAAGATGAGAGACAATGCACTACAAACACAAAGTTTTATAGTGGTTCGGAGCTAACCCTTGCTCCTACGTCCACTCCCCAAGTCTCACTTGGGAATTTCACTATAACCCCCTTGGATTACAGCCGGTTGTTTTGCAAGCTCACAACCAAACTTGTTGTTTTACGAGCTCACAACGAACTCGGTCGGTTTTCCCAGGCTCACCGACTAGAACCAACCCCGATTGTTTTCCCGGGCTCACAATCAAACCCTTACACACGTTGGTTTTAACTTGGCTCACCAACCAACCTTAAACCCCTTGATTCAATCTCCCGATTGAATCAAGTAAATACAAGAGATAGAAGAAAACAGAAAATAGCTTCTCAAAAAGCAGATTTAAAATAATATAATCGTAAAGGAGTTAGAAGCCCTCAAACGCTTTTAAGCTGGTGAAGAGGTATGGCTTCTGGAACTCCGGTCTCCTCTTGAAAGGGTGGTCGACTTGAATGCAGGAGGAGAAAGCTTTGATTGTTGGGAAGAAGTTGTTGGAGCAGTAAATGCAGATCTTCCCTTTTTCGTTTAAGAGCACTTGGAGAGCTTGAAAACTTGAATGCTTGGAGTGGAATATCTATCTTCTACCTTGCTACAGTCCTCTGTGGCTATTTAAGCCAACCCCCACGGAAACTAGCCGTTACTCTGCTTTTTCTGGCCGCTCTGCACACTCTGCGCAGCCTGACAATATGACCGTTGGTGGGTTGGAGTTGACTCGCGCGATCAGGAGTCGACTCGGCTGTAGCAGGAGTCGACTCACGCTTTTCCGGAGTCGACTCGGCAACTGTTCCAAATTTGAATTAAAGTTGCCGTCCAGACTGGGAGTCGACTCGTCTTGACCTGGAGTCGACTCGCCAACTTCTGGAGCTGACCTGGCAATTTTGGAGTCGGCTCATCCACTGAAGTCCGTGGATCCAATTTTGAATTTTGTCCACTCGAGTCGACTCGACTGTCCTGGGAGTCGACTCGAATCTCAGAGCCCGAACTCCCGATTCTCTGTCTTTTGGCTCATCCAGTCTTGGAGTCGACTCGAACTTTCTTGGAGTCGACTCGGTTCTCAGTTTCCGAAAGTTGGTCTTCTGTCTGTTGATGGTCGCTCAGTCTCGGAGTCGACTTGCGTACTGCGGGAGTCGACTCGAATCTCAGAGTCCGAAAATCGTTCTCTGACTTTTTTCTTGTGTTCCTCTGAGAGTCGACTCTTACCTTCTTTGGAGTCGACCTGCCAACCATTGGAGTCGACTCGCGTTCCACTGGAGTCGACTCGAATCTCAGACCCGAAAACTGCTCTCTGACTTTTCTTTGTGTTTCTCTTGGAGTCGACTCTTACTACCCTGGAGTCGACTCGTTGAACTTGGAGTCGACTCGCGCACTTCGGGAGTCGACTCGTTGACAGTTTCTGAGTTGAAGCTTTCTGTCCTTCTGTCTGTTCTCAGTCGGAGTCGACTCGTACTGATTTGGAGTCGACTCGAGCTCGTGCCAGTGAACTTGATACGCTTGGAGTCGACTCGTGATACTCGGGAGTCGACTCGAGTCTCAGACTTTGGTTCAGCAGACTTCTTACCTTATCCAAAATACTATGAACCAAATCTAGAGACACTTGGACAGGATTTTCACTGAAACACTCAATTGAATTCATTAGTAATCACAAGATATACTCAAATGCTTTGAGCTCATCAAAATCAAATGGGGTTTTAATCAATCACTCCACAGCTCTACTGTCAAGAGATGTTTCGAGTGGATATGGGTATAAGTCTGACCTGAGACCGCAACCTGTGACTAGTAAGCAACTCACTGTACTTTGGTACCGGACTATCTGAATTTCTAATTTAGTGACGGAAGATCACTGGGTACAGTCAAGTACTTGCGCAGTCAGTTGTGAGTTAAGTTTGAATTGACCCCTTCTGGAAACAGGAGATAATGCCTTGTATTCAATTTAGCAAAATTTTGGTCAGGATAATTCTTGTGAGGAGTCACAGGATTTCTAAAGTTGAATCACATCATGGATGCACTTATTACAGAGTTGACAGAACTCTGAAGTCATCCTGGCATTTAGGAGTCATAGGGATAAATTATACGGTAACCATAGTCCAAGGGTTCTGGAATGTTGCTTTGCAATCATTCGACCTATCCGGACGTCGGGTACCATTGCTATATGGTCATTTCGATTAGTACAAAAAGTTGTTCTTGTACTATCGGCTTAGGTTCGAACCTATGGGGTCACATGTATAGAAGTTTCTAGGTTGATCAAATGGCTGATTGATGATTAAGAATCATTCAGGAGTAATTTGGTCAATTCGATTGACAAATTATCCTAAGCAAAAGTTGAATTAAAATAATTATTGAATTATTGGAGGGTTAATTAGTAATTGGATTACTAATAAATTTAATTTGATTAAATTATTGGACTTTAATTAATCCAAATTGAATTAGATTCAATTTGGGCTAAATTAGGGTTTGACCTAATTCGATCGGATTCGATCCGAGCCGATTGAGCGTAACCGAATTGATCGAACTTGATCCAATTGGATTGGTATTGACTCAAGTCAATTAAGAGTCCTTATTTGATGAGGATTAAGACTCCAAATAATTAGAATTTATTATGGAGAAGAATTCCTAAAATTTAGGACCCTAGCTTCCTTTCTTGGAGAAGAAAGACACCTCATCCTTATCCCTAAAAGCAGTGGTTCCTATCCTCTTTATTTTTGGCCAATTTTTGTCATGAGGAAAGAGGAGGCATGGGGCTATTTTCAAAAAAATATGGTGCCTCAAATCTTCCTAAAAAGATAGGAATCAAATCCCTAATTTGTAGGGACTGCATGACGCATCAAGCAAGGTGGCGTGCAGCTAAAGTTTGGGGTGCAATAACCTCCCAATTTTTAGGGATTCTTGGCACAAGATTAAAATAGAATTTGCTCATCTCTTAGCTTCCAATTCACTAGAATTTTTTGGGAATTTTATCAGCCAAATTTGTTAGCCAAAAGAGGTGTGAGGCGTGGGGGGTCTTTTGGCTATAAAAGGACCCCCACACTTAGGGTTTGTTGAGATGGTCTTTAGAAAGGGTTCTAAATTTTGAAAAAATTCTAAGAGCCAGCCACATTCTCTCCTCCTTCTTCTCCTTCATCTCCATCCTTCATCCTCTCGAAGAAGAATCAAAAGTTGAGTGCTTCGAGGGAGAAAAGTTCAGCCACTGCAGCACCTCTACACAACCTAGCACTCCTGCGGTTGTGGATATTCCTAGAGCTTTGTGTGGACTATCCGTAGAGGCCGGACACGTGTGCGGCTATACAAGGTGATCAAGGCATCATCAAAGTTCTCAAAGCAAAAAGATATGAGATCTGATCTCATTAAAAATTAAAATTAGAAATCAACTAGGTTGCTGAAATTCTGCATGACTACATGTTAGACATAGAATCATGCCTACTTGTTTAGGATAAATGTTTAATATTCTGGATCTATTTTTGTTGTAGAGATATGATCTCTAGCATGCATAGAAATTAAATAGTTTAATTCATGCTTTCGCTGTAATATTTTTAAAATTATATGCATGCGACCACCTGGGTATCCAACAGCTGCTAGGTATCACTGGTGGATGGTGAGACTCACAGGGACTATCTCGATGGTCGATGATCCCTGATGAGTTGAGTTGGAATTGTTCCAACCCACTGAAAGAAGTTTTCAATGATATTGTAATAGAGGTCGCAATATATCACACTACTAGATAGAATAGAACCTATAGGGTCACATACATTAGAAGTATTGACTGATCCAATGGTTGAATTGTGATTAGGAATCACAGATAGTCAATTTGATAACTGGTTAACCCACTGAGAGTTAGTGAGTTGAAGAAAGAATAATGAGATTTAATTAATTGGACTTAAATACGAATCCTACTTGGAGTAGGATTTCTAGAGTCCTAATCAGATTAAGACTGCGAGTCCTGCTTAGAGTAGGATTCCTAGAGTTCTAATTAGATTAGGACTTCGGATTCAAACTAGAGACCTAATTGGATTAGGACTAAAATTGAACAAGTCCTAATTGGATTAGGATTTCTTAAGTCTTAATTAACTATTAATCTAATGAATTAAGATGACTCCTAATTGGATTAGGATTGAAGAGTTCAATTGAGTCATAATTCATTTGAGTTCTAATTGGATTAGGACTTGCATAGATTAAACCCAAATTGGTTCATACTTGGTTTAAAGCCTAATTAGATTAGGACTTAACCACATTAGGGCCTCCTAATCCTCCTTAGAGGAGGACTAGGTTAACCAAGAGGGAGGGGCGCACGCCCCTCCTCTCTTGCTTCCTTGGTGCGGCAAACAAAGAGGGGCCGGTGCCCCTCTTGGAAAATTATTAGGAGCTCCTAACTTGGGGCCGGTGCCCCTCTTGGAAAATTATTAGGAGCTCCTAAAAGTTAGGAGCTCCACATCCCTTTTTAAGGAGAAGAGGGGGCGGCACCTAGGGCATTAAAACCCTCTCTCTCCAGCCGTGATCCCCCTCTTCCTCCTCTTGGTTTCAGCCACAAGCCACCAAGGAAAAAGAAGGTGACGTTGAGGCCTTCTCCTCCTCCAATCCTTCTTCCAACGCAAGGAAAAGAAAAGGCTGCGAAGGGCCTTTAGTTCTTCTTCCTTGTTTCATCCTTCTTCCTCCTCCTCCCTAGCACAATCAAAGGTTGATTCAAAGGGAGGATATCAGCCTTCAAAAGTTATCTCTGCAAGGGAGCTAGCACCCCGGAGAGATAAGAGAGCTTTGATCGATCCTCTGCTTCGTGTGGATATCCGTAGAAGCCGAACGTGTGTGCGGCTTCTAGCGAATCTTCATCCAAAATCACGATCATCAGTTTGCGGTGATCAAGTACCCACACAAGGTGAAGATCTGATCTTCCTAATGGTTTAAAAAGTTTTTAATCCTAATCTATCTACGAACAGTTTTTGAAATACGTTCATGCGATGAACGCCGATCCCGCGCATGCCCCTTCTGCTGTACTTTTCTGATCTGATTTTTTTTGCGGCATGGGCAGATTCCCAACACAATCATTCTACAAATTGTAAATTATTTCACATAAGGATATGTCATTATGTGGAGGAGGCATGAAGCAAAAGTTAAGAACTTTCTTTTGTAACACCCATTCATCATCAATAAAATGGGCAGTTAAACATAAATATCCATCGGTAGTAATGGAGGTCCACAAATCCGAAGTTAAACTTATCCTAGAAGGAATTGAATGTAGCCACAATACTAATTTTTTCTTCTCTTTTTTATATAATTTCAACAAATCAACCTTTACAGTATTCCTTGATACTAACTTGGCCTCCTCACGAACATAAACAAATAAAGATCTAATGCCTTCATACTCAACAAATTGAAATGGTAGATCATGCTTAATAATTGCAAGTGTTAGCAATTTACGAAATTTGTCAGGATTAAACTTAGTAGCACACATTGATATGGACCCTTGAGCTTGTGATAAGATCATCTGTCATATGTCACGGTTCTTTCAGCAATTCTCTAAATGATGTTTCAGATTTTCGGTCCCAACCTTACTACCAAATGAATATTTTGCACTACACTTTATACACTTGCATTTTTCAGTTGCTTCATTTATATGAAAATATTGATAATTAGGGAAAGTCAACTTTCTTTTACGTTTTCCATGTGTGGAGTCGCATACAACTGTATTAGAACCTAAGGGCATTGGTTCATTTGCCCTATCACCATCACTCTCTAACTCTATATTCACAAACTGTTTATCCATCTATATCATATAATTTAAAATAATATCAGAATACCAATTTAGAAAGAAAATAATTTGAAAAGAGAACGGAAACATAATTTGAAAAGCAGCCGATTCAAATGACACAGCAGTTCTCAGATAATTATCAAAGAAAATTAGGCATGATACTTAAATAAATAAAGAGGCCATTGATTCAGGAATACTTGAAACATGCCAAGAATATTGCATTCGTAACGACTTAGCGCACATGAGATATATACCACTTATTATTTAGGAAGAGTGCTTTGTGAAAGCAAATAATTTAAACAGTACATACAATGAAATCTATAATGAACTACATAGTTCATTTCAAGTTTAAACATATAAAAAATTGATAGTTAAATGAAGATAGTCTCAATATTATTATGAATACAGATGTTAAAGTTCAAGAAAGTGGGAGTGAGTTTATATGTTATACTTTATTGCATAGAGGGAAGGACACA
This sequence comes from Phoenix dactylifera, assembly GCF_009389715.1. Classification (NCBI taxonomy): domain Eukaryota; kingdom Viridiplantae; phylum Streptophyta; class Magnoliopsida; order Arecales; family Arecaceae; genus Phoenix; species Phoenix dactylifera. Next base: position 11,552 of record NW_024068543.1, on the reverse strand, counting down.
GAAAGATCAACAGCAACATAGTTCACAATGTTTGAGAACTGACCAATATAAGTATATTAAGGTGGATATGTGCTATAACAAGGTAAAATCTTGCAAAAATAAATGATAGAGAAATAGAGACCAGGTTCAAATGGTATGACTATGCACAATAATGACCAAAACAACAATCTTGCCTAGGCCAGAGACCCAATCTGTGACTTTAAAGAGACGTGTGGAAGACCCAAAAAACCATCAAATGAATATACAAGAAGTGAATCATGAAAGCTCAAATTCGACAGAGCTAATGGTCCTTCATAAGAAGGAAAGATGGTGGATTCACAAATCAAGACCCAACAACTATGGAAAAGCACTTGTAGGTTAACATGTAGCATAATTTTGCAAAGAGGATGCATTGAACTTCAGACTTTATTCCTTCATAATCAGTCTTACAGCATAAACATGATTGTAGATATGCAATAAAAAAAATAACCCTCATAAAGATTCATCCATTTCGAGCTGAACATTAATAATGATAAGAAGGCACTGGCCTGGCACATTTACTGGTTCTGATTCTATTATACAACTAACAACAAAACATCAATACACTGCTGCTTAATCCAGGTGATAGAAAAACAAAAAGCTTTCTCATACCATTAACTTGATAAGCAAGTTTCTATAAACAAAGTAGATGCAGTACTCTGCTAATGATAAGTGCTCTCTATCAGCAAGTAATTCCAGAACCATGTATTCTCTACTACAAGGATTCTAAGAGAAAACATGCACTCAATTATGTAAAACGACCAAAAAAAAATTGCACAGCCAGACTAATACTCATCTATTACCTTCTTTGGATGTGCCCTGAAACTCGGTCACAAGCTCCTGCAACAAAAGAGGAATGCATTGCTAAGCAACAAATTCCAATTAACTAAAATGACTGAAAATCACAACCACGCATACAACATAAATATTCAGGAGAGTAGCGCGTAGATTGCTATTCGCAGGCCAGGAACTCCAGTTGATATGACTATAACCCAATTCCATCAATTATTCATCAAAAACAAAAACTTTTTTTGCTTTTCTTTTTGTAGGCATCAAGTATTCCAAAATCACATCAATCAAAACTAAGTTTAGGAATATAAATTTCTAAGTGCTAACTGGCTAAGCTCAAAACATAAAGACCCATTAAGGACTCCTCCACTAACATTTAGAAGAGAAGTTTAAAAAAAAGGGAGATAAAACTCATAACTTAAAAAAAATAACGGAGATAAAAATTATAAATCAACACAAACTCTAGTACAAATAAAGTTCAAAAAGACTCAAAGAACTCCCAGAAAGAGGAGATCCAAATGAAACCAGCCCAAGATCCAAACATTTTTATATCTCAATCACAAAGAAACAGCCAGAACTCAAAAAATGCACTAGTAGACACAAGAAATCACTCAAATCAAACCCTAAAACACCGGATCCCACCAATAAACAATAGAACTAACCCAAAAACACAGATTTAAAAAGAAAAAAAATTAATGAAGACTACCAGAATGATCAAAACAAACTCATCATAAACATCCCAACATTCAACAATCGAACACGAAATCTAAGAAGAAACAACGTATATAAACATTTAATTCAAATCAGAGAGAGAAAAGGGTTGGGGAACAATATACCCGAACGCATTCAAGTGATTGAAAGGAGAGCCATGGAGGGATCTAAAATCCTCGAAGAGAGAAGAAATCGAAAGAGAGTTCTACGAGAGCGGAGGAATCCACGAGGAATGGTAGAGAGCTTTGAATCGAGGCGAGAAGTAATTTGGCCTGGCATTGGAACACTTAGGGACTTTAGGGTTTGTGCGCCGCCCGAGCTCTATTCCCTCCTCACTGTCTCTCTCGAGTCTCTCCCCTCTCCTCTCCTTCGAATTCTTTGCCTCCCTAAGGACCCTAACCCTAACTAAGGAGAAGTGAGAACTGAGAAGTCATGGACAGTGGACCTCATGTTAAAATTGGGCTGAGGCGGGGAGTTGGGCCGAGGGAAAGAAAACGGGCTGAGGCAGAGAGTTGGGCCGGCCCTAGGCTTTATGGGTTGTGGCCCTTATCTATCAGCCCAACAGTTAAACGGGTTAAATAAGTTAAACGGGTCAGACATCTAAAATCCGTATCTGATCCAATTAATAAATAGGTTAAACGGGTCAACCTATTTACGACCCGAACCTGTTTAGGCCAAACCCAAACCTATTTATGGTGGGTCGAAGATGGATCAGATTGGCGAGTTGGATCATATTTTGCCACCCCTACTCATCATGGACCGAACCATATCCAATAGAGTCCGATTCCTCCTCTCCAACACTCCGTTGAGTTGAGATGTACCAGAAGGGGTCCATTGTGAGACTATGCCATTTTTCTTGAGATAGTCTCGAAATTTTTCACTAAGGTATTCTCTTTCTCGATCTGATCGAAGAGCCTTAAGAGATTTTTCAGTTTATTTTCTACTTCTTTTCTGAACTCTTTGAACCTTCTAAAAGCTTCAGATTTGTGTCTCATAAGATATACATACCCATATCGTGAAAAATCATCGGTAAATGTTATGAAGTATGAATAACGACCCCTGGCTTGCACATCGAATATGCTACACACATAAGTATATACCAGAGAATTTATCTCAGTGGTCCTCTCCCCATGTCCTACAAATGGTAATCTGGCCATTTTTTTTTGAAGGCAGGTGAAAGCTCTGTTTCAAGAGAAGAAAGAAAAAAAAAGAGATAAAGCATGACTCTGTTTTGTTTGAAAAGAAAGAATAAAAAAATAGAGGAGAGAAGAAAGGGGAGTTTTTTTATTTTTCTTCCTTTGTTTTTATGTTTTATTTTGTAGAAGAAGGAAGCATTAGGCTTCCAATATTCATTTTACTTTTGTAATTGTTCTTTTATGCAATCCATTAAATTTTTTTATGCAATTCATGTTCTAGGTTAAGTTTAATTCCTGCAGTTTATTTTATGCATTCTAGAATTCTTGTTTTAATTGCAATATATGAAATTTTCTTTCATGCAATCTATCTTCCAGGCTTCAATCTTCCTAAGCACTGTTTTCATCTATGACAAAGTTTTCCTTTAAATAGTTAAATATTTTATTAAATTTAGAAATGTTCTTCGATTTTAAGTATCTGTCTTTTTGTTATTTTCAAATGGAAAACATTCTCTGGTAGACTAGAGAATCATTCAACCTTCTCGAAGTAATGTTTTTTTTATTATCATTCAAAAATTGGTTTTTAATCCGAGTGAACGTTTTAATTTTTAAGCAACTCCAATCGCCTTCCTGTGGATCGACCTCTTACAACCACTATTCTTCGAGTAGAAAAGGTAAGAGTATAATTAAATTAAACTTTGTTTGTCGGTTCTAACAACGATCTGTTTAGCGTATTTTTAGGTAAACACAGGGAGGCGATTGGAGTTGCTTAAAAATTAAAACGTTCACTCGGATTAAAAACCAATTTTTGAATGATAATAAAAAAAAATTACTTCGAGAAGGTTGAATGATTCTCTAGTCTACCAGAGAATGTTTTCCATTTGAAAATAACGAAAAGACAGATACTTGGAATCGAAGAGCATTTATAAATTTAATAAAATATTTAACTATTTAAAGGAAAACTTTGGCATGGATGAAAACAGTGCTTAGGAAGATTGAAGCCTGGAACATAGATTGCATGATAGAAACTTTCATATATTGCAATTAAAACAAGAATTCTAGAATGCATGAAATAAACTGCAGGAATTAAACTTAACCTAGAACATGAATTGCATAAAAGAAAAATTAATGGATTGCATAAAAGAACAATTACAAAAGTAAAATGAAGATTGGAAGCCTAATGCTTCCTCCTTCTATAAAATAAAACATAAAAACAAAGGAAGAAAAACAAGAAAACTCCCCTTTCTTCTCTCCCCTATTTTTTTATTCTTTCTTTTCAAACAAAACAGAGTCATGCTCTGTTTCTTTTTTTTTTCTTTCTTCTCTTGAAACAGAGATTTCATCTTCCTCCAACCCCCCGCTCCCTCCACTCCTCCTCCTCTCTTATAGATCGCCCCCACCCTTTGAAGCCGATGATGGATCCTATGATTTTGTGGAGAGGATTGTCCGAGATGCTCATCCCGGCTGGCCGCGGGGTACTCGAATGCGGATGGGGTGCTGGGATCGCGCATGATCCGTGGGGGGGAATGGCTCGATCCGGATGAAGAGCGCCGTGGGATCGAAGGGAGGAAGGGATCACGGCTTGGAGTCGGACGAAAGAAGCTAGGAGGAGGAATCTTGGGATGCATCACCGGCTTCAAAGGAGGCGGACTCGGAATGGATGCGGGATCCATGGGAAGGCTGAGACGTGGATCTTGGATGCGGACGGCTGAAGCGGCTCCTTGAATCGACTGGGCAGATCGCGGAACAGGCTGGGATAATGGCTGAGGATTGGGTCGTCCGGGATGCTGGAATCTGGGGAAGAATCACGGGTGACTGGGATGCTGCATATGGGATTCGCTGGCTGAAGAACAAATGGACGCATGAGGAGGACGTGGCCTTCCTTCTTCGGGCCATGCTGGGATCACGGACTCGGGAAGAGGGGGACGCGATGCAGGGAGATTGCGATCTGCATGCTGATATGGAGTGGAGCTGGGATCGATGGATTACATGCGGACGGAAGAAGAGGGGTTCTGGAATGGACGGTTGGTGGCTCCTTGATAGCAAGACGGACGCACGGGCGTTGATCGCGGGAGAAGAACTTCGGAGGATGTGGACTGCACGTGGGAGACTGGAAAGAGGACATGGAGATCACTCGGGCTCCACTGTTAGCTCCCCTACTTTATCTCTTCAAACCAGGTTCGGTTCTGTGACCCATGGATGGTGCTTCAAGAGCTTTGGATGGTTGGTCGGAATCCATCATATATGACAGGTTCCATCTCGGATTTGGCAACTCTCTGGGAGGTGAATCAGGAAGCAGGGAACGCGGGAGGCTGGGATGCTCCTTGATGGCAAGAATCGAAAGTCATTCTGAGGCAAATGTGCTTGACCAAGTCATGGTAGGAATGGGCCTGTGCCATCTGTACTAAATGAGCATTTAAACTTTAATTTATAATAACCTGTACCAAACGAAAATATAATATTAAACCAGTGAGTTTATCATTATATGTTAATAATAATATTAATTTAAGCAGCGTGTAGGTCGCACTTTTGTGCTCTCATCACACCCCTCCAACTAGCTTATTGCTAGTCTCTAGTAATTAACGAGCAAACGATAAAATGAGGGCACAAAAGATGTAGTCTAACCTATGACTTTTTATTGAAGCTAAGTACATAAAACTGAGATACGTACCCACTTTCGTAGAGCATCACGATTGCACTTAGCACGTGCAACAAGCCTTTAAACCCCTAAGTTATCCTAGTGGATGAGTGTTGTCATGTGAGGGTTTGCAGTGAAGTTACCCACAAACTTCATCAGTCAGGGATTTCTAATTTTTAACTCGAAAATTTGACAAGTATTATTGTATGAACCTAGAATTACAAAAACAATAGAAACTTATTGCTATCATATTTAAGCAGACTCTAACTTAAGTTCCATTACATCCCATCTATTCGCTAATAAGTCAAGAATGTAGTGAGGTGCAAGATAGTATCATATAAATGAGTGGCTTTCACTTACTTCCAACATGATTACTCTAATTTTCAAGACTTTCTAGAGTTAAATAGTAATGAACACTCGAGATTTAACTTTTAATCAGACTGAATGCTAAGAAGAATGACTTGTGCAATATCTAGCCTTATTAAGCTTTCTAACTGACCCGTGTAGCGTGTGTTAGGCCAATGACTCCTAATCCAGATGGCTCAGGGCACTAGGTGTAAAGACATCCTAACAGCTTAATAACTCAAGTCAACTAGGCTCCAAGGTCGAATTAATCATTTAGAGTTTATTTTTAGTCATCCTCACCTTTTTACGCGAACACTCGCTGCTTGCCAAGCAAGAGGCCTGGTTACTCAGTGAGAAGAATTACAATAACTCATTTTATATTTTTTTTCTTTTTTTTTAATTTTTTTAATAGGGTGTTCATCACACATATAACTTTAAATTATCCGGAAGATTAAAAGTATTCATATTAGTTGTAAGTTTACATACCCCACTATTCAAGTGCTTACGTGTAGGTGCTAAATCATCTTCTATCATGTTAGCAGGAGACAGGTGGGACGAAAACTCAAGCTAGAACTGCTATCATATTTCTTAACTCAAAGCTATTTTTCAAGCAATTTCTAGTTTATACAGCCAAAAAGATTAGAATTTGAGTTAAAAAAAAATTGAAATCCCCACTTTTTTTTCCTTTTTTCTTTTTGAAATCTTTTTAGGCAGAAAAATCAAAAATATTCTCACCCCCATACCTAAATTCAGCATTGTCCTCAATGTTGAGAAAATTAAAACAGTAATAGGATAGAGGAGACATTACCTGATTTTGGATCTTGATATGGCAGGATAACTTGAAGATTGGAAAAAATACCTCCAAACCTGCATGTTAGTAATTTATTAAATTTTTTTTATTTTTTTATTATATATATATATTTTTAATAATATTTACATGTTGGGTTGCCTCCTAAGTGTGCTAAGTTTTATGTCTTCAGCTAGACAAAATGTAGGTTCATTTTTTTTTCAACTATTATCTAAGAATGGTTTTGGAAGAGTCCGAGGAAGAACAGTCAGCCGATGATGATCTATGCTCATAAGAAAAATAGAATTAGGGAGCGCATGCTCGACCCCTTCTTTGGAATGGGCAAGGTAAGCCTCTAAAGGGTCCTTACTATAAGTTTGTAAGAAAGTCTCCTGAACCAGACTTTCAATCATGTCAACTTCATTGATTTCTTCATCATCTGGTGGTTGTTTACTTATGTTGAAGACATTAAGCTCGACTTTCATGTTGCCAAAAGATAACTTCAGCATGCCATTTCGATAATTTATCACAGCATTTGCTGTGGCTAAGAAAGGTCTACCTAAAATTAAAGGTGTGTGACTGTCTGGATTTATTACAGGTTTGGTCTCAAGGATGACGAAGTCCAAACCTCGACACTATTACATCCTCTACAATCCCCTTGGGGTACTTCACCGTCCTATCTTCTAAGGAAAGGATAATATTTGTGGGCTTTAATTCTTCCAAACCTAACTTTTGGTACACATAATAGGAAAGTAGGTTCACACTGGCTCCTAAATCTAATAGGGCTCTCTGGATGATCGTCTCTCCTATTTTTATTTCAATGGTGGGGCAACCAGGGTCTTTGAATTTTGGGGCAATCTGTTGTTGAATGAGAGATGAGGCTTGTGCAGCCATAACAGCTTGCCTAGGAATGTTGGTTTTTTTTTTGACCGTGGTGAGGTCTTTTAAGAATTTTGTATAGGAGAAAATTTATTGTATGGCATCGAGAAAAGGTATATTTATTTGAACAATTTTAAAGACTTCCATTATTTCATCAAAGTTAGATTGTTTCTTGGAGTCCTGAAGTCTACTGAAAAAGGAAACCTTAGGTTTGTATGTTTCTATGGGTTCTTTTTTTTTGTCCTGTTTTTGACCCCTCTTTTGAATAGGGTTCTTATTGGATTCATTCTTATTTTCTTTTACGTGTTCAAGAAGTTGGACTTTATTGTCCACTTGCTTGCCAGACCTTAAAGTGGTAATTGCCTGAACTTCATAGGTCGGATTTTCATTAGAATCGATTTGATACTGACCTCTCTGACCTTGATTTTATTATCTACTAGGGTTAGGCACTAGTTGACTAGGTAGTTCACCTTTCTTCCTATCCCCTAGAGAGTTTGCTATTTGGCTTAGACTAACCTCAAGTTTTGCAACTGCTTGTGTATGGAATTGGTTAGTCTGGGCTTGGGCTGTATTGGTCTGTTGTTGTTGCCTGATAAAATCTTGTTATTATTTCATCATATTAGCCATCATGGTTTCTGATGACCCAAAGATTGATTTAAAGATTGATTTTGATGATCACAAAATCTTGAAGTATAAATGCTAATGTTTGTGTTGCAAGGAGAAAGATATTTATTTTGCAAGGAACATAGCAAGTTGGAAGAACACAAGAAGGCCTCCAAAGCTCTCAAGAAAAGTTGGAAGAAAGCTACAATTTATTGGCCCAAGTTTCATGTTCAAAGGATTCAAATTGGAGGAGCAAATTCAAAGGAAAATTCAAAAGAATAATCCTCGAGTCGACTCCTGAAGAATTCGAGTCGACTCCGATGCTTGTCGAGTCGACTCCAGGGAGTAACAGACAGAAAGACAGAGAAGCTATTTTGGACCCTGAGAGCCGAGTCGACTCCTGAAGAACTCGAGTCGACTCCGATGGCTGGCTAGTCAACTCCTGAGGAAAACAAGGCAAAAAGTCAGAGAGCCAATTTCAGACACTGAGAACCGAGTCGACTCCCGCGAAGTCCGAGTCGACTCCGAGGTAGCGCAACCCCAAAGACAGAAGACGGTATTTTCGTCTCTGAGAGGCGAGTCGACTCCAAGATAGTTCGAGTCGACTCCAAGGCAGTGCGATCCCAAAATACAGAGGATCAGTTTTCGGGCTCTGAGAGCCGAGTCGACTCCAAGAGAATCCGAGTCGACTCGAGGAAGAAAATCAGAAAGTATGTCCTCTGGATTTCTAAGAATGAGCCGACCCCTAAGTGCCCGAGTCGTCTCCAACTATTGGCGAGTCGACTCCAGTTTGGTCCGAGTCGACTCTAGGACAAGGCATGAACATTGATTCAAATTTGGAACAGTGGGCGAGTCGTCTCCAGAAAAGCATGAGTCGACTCCTGCTACAGCCGAGTCGACTCCAGATCGTGCGAGTCGACTCCGAGCCCAACGGATACATTGTCAGAATGTGCAGACGGGTCATAACGGCTCTATTTTTGTCTCTAACGGCTAGTTTTTGTTTCCACGCCATCAAAAGCTATAAAATCAAGAGGAGAGCTAGGGGAGAAGGGATGGAAGTGGGAGAGAACATTTAGGGAAGAGATTTCAAAGAGATTACAAGGAAAATCTCGCATAAGCACAAAAGGGCCATTCAAAGCAAAATAGAGAGAAGAAGAGCATCCGAGTGAATCCCAAAGCTTCCTCTCCAACTGTGTGCTGCCTCAGTGATCCTCTACCTCGTGCGAAATCAGAAGAGGGTCAAGTAAAGAAGAAGCCGAGTTTCCTCATCTACACAACTTGTTTGAGGGCTTCTCTTTACCTATTTGTTTATATTGTTATATTTGCTTGTTTAAGAAGCTTTGATTTGTTTTAAATTCGTGTTCTAATATCTTGTAACTTGATTCAATCAAGGGATTGAATCAAGGGGTTAAGGTTTGTTGGTGAGCCAAAGGGAAAACCAACATTGTAAGGTTGTGGTTGGTGAGCCTTTGGGAAAACCAACTGGGTTGATTGTGAACCCGAAAAACAATCATTGTAAGGTTGTGTTTGGTGAGCCTTTGGGAAAACCAACTGGGTTTGATTGTGAACCCGGAAAAAACGATCAGTTGGTTCTAGTCGGTGAGCCTGTGAAAACCGACCGAGTTCGTTGTGATCTCGCAAAACAACAAGTTGGGTTGTGAGCTTGTAAAACAACCGGCTGTAATCTGGAGGATTATAGTGAAATTTCCAAGAGGTCTTGGGGAGTGGATGTAGGTGCTGTGGTGCACCGAACCACTATATGTTTGTTGTGTTTGTGATGCTTTTTGTCATTGTCTAACTTGCTCACTTACTTACTTAGATAAATTGCTTGCTTAACTCTTATCTGCGCATCCTTTAGTTGCAAGCATATTCAATTTACTTAATCAAGTCTCATTCAATAAATCAAACTGTTGCTAAGTTTAAATTCCACTGTGCATCTATACAACTTAGCATAATTAATTGAAAAGTTTTAGAAGTAGTATAAAAGTTTTAAAAGACCCAATTCACCCCCCCTCTTGGGTTGTATCTACTGGGCAACAAGTGGTATCAGAGCAGGTGCTCAAATATTATTTGTAGTCTTAACCGACTAGAGCCAAAGATCATGACAACCCCACATAACGTATTGTTTGCTGAGGGACTTTCCACAAACAGACCTCCACTGTTTGATGGATCTAACTATATTCAATGGAAAGCTAGAATGAAAATCTTTACTCAATCACAAAACTATGAGTTATGGAATGTCATAACAAATGGCCTACACACACCCACAAAATTGATTGAAACTATGTTCGATAAAAATTTGGCTGAACTAAATGCTAAGGCTATGAACCTTCTCTACTGTGCATTTAATAAAAATATTTTCAACCAAATCTGTATATGTTCATCTGCCAAACAAATATGGGATTCTCTTGAAGCAACTTATGATATTTCCGAGGGACCCCATGTTAGATTACTTGAGGATAATTGCAAGACTAATATTGAGCATGCAGGAAACACTCAAAATCAGGAAAAAAGAACAACAAATAAAGAATTCGGTGATGAAAACAAGGATCCATTCCCAAAACACCGAAAGATTCAAAAGCTTCCTAAAGACAAAGAAGAAGAGGAAGCAAGAAGAAAGGAAGAAAGAAATAAAAAGGAAGAAAGCCTTGACCAAGAAAGAGTCAAGCAAGAAAATAAAAGTTAGGAGCAACAATGATGATATTAGCTCCAAGGAACTACAAAAGGTAACTAACTTGTGCTTTATGACACAAGAAGATAAGGTAAAATCTGAATCTACTCTTACATCAAATGATTTTCAAGAAGAATTCTCTTATGATGAATTATTAAATGCTTTTCATGATTTGTATGATGAATGTAGAGAATTAGCTGTGAAGAATAAAAATTTTAAGAAACTAACTCAAAAAATTTCAAAAGAAAGAAATTCTAGTGCTGAAATACAAGAAATACTAAATTCTGAAAATAAAAGCTTAAGGTTAAATTCAGAATAATTGATTCAGAAAAATCAGAATTTAATTAAAGAAAATCAAAACTTAAGTGAAGAAATCAACCAATTAAAATTTTTTATTAACAAATTTACTGTAAGTTCAGAAAGATTAAAAATGATGTTTGAAAGCCAACATGCAGTTTTAGATAAATCAAAATTTGGCATAACTCCTTTACTTAACAATAAATCTGTAGAGAAAAAGGTTATCAATTCACCAAGCAAACCATTAAATAAGATAACATATTTCAAACATCAAAAGAATGGGCATAACAACTTTACCTGTAGTTCTAGTACAATTAGATCAAATGATAAAGTTTTTACAATTAAACAAATTTGGGTTCCAAAAGGAACTATATGTCCTAACTCTCAAGGATCCAAGCAAGCTTGGGTACCCAAAATAAAAATATGAGGATGTAGACATAGGTGTGCCAAGATACCCATGATTCATACAAATGGGTGTTCTAGACACACGCTAAAGAGTAAAACTTAAAATATAATCAAGAAAAACAATTAAAACAGAAGAAATAAATTCAAAGTCCTTCATCCTTCTATATTTGTCTATATTAAGGGAATCTTTGTTAATGATTAATCAATTTATTAAGAATAACTCTATATGCTTGATTGAGAGTTTTTATCCATGGCATTATTGTTTATTGATCATAG
>NW_024068542.1:125000-128329 GCF_009389715.1 Phoenix dactylifera | reverse complement strand
GCTTCTCTCCGTCCCATGGAGAAGAGAGGGCTCGGAAGGGCGCGACTGACCTTCTCTTCTTCCCATAGAGAGAGAGAGAGCTCAAGAGAGGAAGAGCTCGCGGCGGGGACCCACAGCGTCGGCGGTGCTCGCAGGCCGCACATGGGTAAGTCCCCTCTTCCCTCTCTTCTTCTTTCTTTCTTTCTTTTTTTTCAAATGGTTTAATAGAGATGAAGTTAGGAACCTTACCTCAGCCCCTGACGAAGATCCGGTGGCTTCTTCTCTGGCGGCAAACGGAGGAGAAAAGGGTCGTCCATGCTGTGGCTGCTCGGCTCTCTCTCTCTCTCTCTCCCTCTCTCTCGGCCGGCAGCCCAAGGAAGAAGGATCCCCCCTTCTCCCTCTCTTGGTGTGGCGGCTCTCCTCGGTGGCCTCAAGGAGAAGGAGAGGAAGCCCTAAAACAGGGCTTCCTTCTTCTTCGGGATGGAAGGAATTCCATCCCGTTGCCTCACGTGCGTTGCACGTGAGGCCAAGGTTTGGGACTGGGCTGGTCAAATGGATCGGGCCCAGTTCCAGGGTCTCATATTCTCCCCTCCTAAAAAAATTTCGTCCACGAAATTTTCGTACATGCAATTCAAGAGTAGAAAATACTTCTTTCAAATCAAGTTATAACATTTTTTAAATCAAAGTCATCTTGTCTGACCAATGTCAAATAATTCCATTCACCACACTTCCTCTGCACACACTGATTTAAACCTCAACATACCCATGTCAAGTCTAGATTTTTTTTTTCCTAGAATTACTTGCTTATTGGTACATTCATTATTATGTCTTAATCCGTGTGAACATTTTTCAAAATTTAAAAGTTCATATTCTTCTTTTGACAACTAATCAAAAATGTTATGTAACTATTTAATCTTTTCTAGCAGTATAATGAGTTATCTAACAAAGAGCAGTGGTATGGTTAACAATAAATAGAAATAAATATTGGAACTAGATTAATACCTGTTGTCAACACATCAGAAGCCTGTGCATCTTGCTGTGTAAGTGCAAATACTCTTCCTTGAGTCTTTGGCCCCTGGCTTCCTTCCATTGCCTGAGTAGATCTATTCTCGTTTCTTTGTGGGCAGTCTGCAATTTTATGACCTATCTTACCATATCTAAAACAGGCACCGATGTTCCAATGGCAATCCTTGTCAGCATGAGCCTTACCACATCTGGAACATTTTTGATATTCATCTGCTTAAGGTTGTCACTCGTGGATTTCTTGTTTGAACTTTTGGCGTTTTTATTGCTTGCCCCTGAAATTCATTCGATCTGTTCCTCTTCTTTTGATTTCTTTCCCTTTCCAACCGTTCATCATTAACTTCTCTTTCAATTATTAAAGCCTTATTTACCACAACTGCATAGGTAGTCAATTCATAAGGTACCACTTGTTTTCTAATTTCAGTCTTTAGTCCCATCTCAAATTTATGCGCTCGATCTAGCTCATCCTCGACTAACTTTGGAACAAATTTGTTTAGCTCGGTAAATTTAGCCTCGTATTCTGCAACAGTCATATTCCTTTGCTTTAGATGAATAAACTCATGCTCTTTTTGCGTCCTTACACTCCAAAGAAAATACTTATCATAAAATGCTCCTCGAAATTTTTCCCAAGTGAGTGGCTCCCTATCCTGCTCATATTTATGTTCCAACATCAGCCACCAGTTGAATGCCTCACCTTGCATCATGTATGATGCAAACAAAATCTTTTCATCATCCTGGCATCTCAAGACAGCAAATGCTTTTTCCATCTCTGTAAGCTAATTGTCTGCTTCCAACGGTTCTGTAGTCCCCTTGAAAGCTGGAGGAGCCAGCCTCTTAAATTCAGCTATACTGCTACGCTGTTCACACTTCCCCTCGCCCTTGCTGTGGTTGTGTCTGGGGCAACTACGCTTGTTGTTGGAGCAACTGCTGTTGCACCTGCTGTTGCATCTGCATAAGGCCCACTATGGTCTGCATAACCTAGCCTAGGCCCGGTTCTTATTGTCCTGTCTGAGTATCACTAGCAGGATTGACGACTCTCTACTGCTGAGGGGTGTTACTAACTTGTTGGGGCGTGCTGTCATTTTGCGGGTTGGGTGCCTTATTAGTAGCTCTGCGAGTAGTCTTTCTCGTCCGACGTGGAGGCATCCTGATCTATGTCTATCAGATAGCAACATGGCAATAATAAGCTTACCAGTTCGTTACAAGTACATAGAATGGTTGCTACAATCATCAAAACTAACGTCCTAATGTCCCTAGTGTCTACCCACCTACACTCATGTCATGTCAGATTTTCTTATCTCATAATTTATCCAATTATGCTCTGATACCATAAAAGTTGTCACGCCCCCGGCCCGAGATCGCGAGCCGGAGGTCCGCGCCAATGCCGCACACCCGCAGAAACTCTCCCCACGAGCATGCAAGGCATCTTAACCAAACATCTCAATTATTTATATATATCTAAAATAATTCAACTGAAATAAATGCAATCTTACTCCATTGACTGATCCAAATTATATAGTCTCACAGTTCTAAATACGCAGCGGAACAATAAGGATAAAACATCAATTTAAATAAAGCCTAATCTAGGATAACTTGTGCTTCAGTTCTTCTAGTCGCTCTTCCATTTTAAATCCTGATAGGTTAGTTCTCAAAATCTGTAAAACAACAAGAAATTGTATAATGACCTAGACAGCCCAGTAAGTAATAAACACCTTAACTAGTCAATTCATATAATAACATAAAAATATAAATACAAATTACGATGAATCAACATAATAACATAATCAATTCCTTTTCAAGCACAAATTCATTAAAATTCGTATTTTTCAAATATCTATATACATAATCATAAATCTGATTCGAAACAAATCATATTCATCTCATTGGCCTTTAGCTACGATCACACTTATACCCTGTGGCTAGGCCAGAAACAAACCGCACTTATACCCTGCGGAGTGGTCCAGAATACCGCACTTATACCCTGCGGAGTGGGCCAAAATACCACACTTATACCCTGTGGTGGGGCCAGAATTGCCAATGCATAACCTTCTATTGGCAGGGTCCAGAACATAGCCAGGCTGAGAGTTCTAAATCTGATGTACATCAAAATTCTTTTGTAACATAATAGATATATCATAATCCGATCTAAATATGCATATACGATGCAAAAACAGTAATATAACAATAGTCCGAAAAATATTATTCCAATTCACATATCCATTTTTCATTCAAAGCAACATCTCGTAAAATTCATAAATCACATATAAATTCATTAACAATTTATTCGATGCAAAAAAATATTATATAAATGAAGAGTCTAGAGAAGG
>NW_024068542.1:90000-115000 GCF_009389715.1 Phoenix dactylifera | reverse complement strand
TCACTCCCGGTAACGGCGCCAAAATTTGGTGTGCTGTTGCAAGCAACCAAAATAAAACCTATACCCCTAAAAATATATATGTAGTAGTGCGAGCAAGGATCGTTCCCATGGAGAGTATCTAGCCTAATTTTATGCTACTTGAACAAGGATGGGGGGGGGTTTGAGTATACGAAAATATAAAACAACTAAAGAAAATCAGATTAAAGTATTGAAATCAATCAAAAGAACAAATCTTGGTCTAAGTCAACATCCACCATCGGAATTTTACAACTGATCATTGATGCAAAGATATCAATTTGCACTTTGAATGTCCACCGATAGAAATATTTCGCTATCTCTTCTTAGTCGTAGTTAATTAAAAACAAGCGATCTAATTAACCCTAACTAACTAAAACAACCAAGACAAGTGCTAAAGGTTTAATCTAGTAGCAGCCTTAAGAATTAGAGAGATCGATGAAGCTAAACAACACAAAACACAAGCGGTTGCATTTGATTTAGCCGAGTATCTTCCTAAGATCTGAAAATTTCTGACGCAGCAAATTATTAAATCTTAGTTGCTTCACGAGTTAGAAGGATCAAACAATTACGGATTTGATATCTAACCTAGCAGTAGATTGCAACGAATAATAAATTAGTAGGCCTCCTATGTAATTAAACGAAAACAATCATGAAAATATACACAGAAGGACATTCGACATCAAAGCTGAATTGAAACAATGAAAACAAATTCAGATCTCACATTTTATTGATTCCGAGCCTTCTGTTTCCTTAGACCAATAAAAGCTTTAGCCACGCAGAGCCCTGGTTGCAAACTTCCAAGGAGAAAAGAGAAAGAGGAGTCCTCCAAGAGAAAAGAGAAAGAGCCCCCCCGTGCAGCCCTTTCTTTCACCTTTATCCCTTCCAAAAAAAATATCCTAACAAATATTCAAATCTGACTAATTACGAAAAATAAAATAAAGTCCTAATATAACTGGGAAAGTGGGTATTTTCAGCTGGGATTTTCGTGCATCAAATCTGGAAACTTCTGAAAAATTGACCGAGTCAAATCCACGTATTGCAGGCTAAGGAGATGTAGCAACTTCGAGACCAATTTTGACCTTATAAATCCATTATCTATCAAAACTCAAAACATAAAAGTTGTAGAGCGTTTTCTTATCATTCCACAGGCATCTTGAATCATCTCAATCAGAGCTTAGATGAGTAAGTTATGCTCAGATTACGAAGCAATATTGAAACTGTCCAAATCACTCAATTAGCTTTGTTTATACTTAACGCTTCCATTTGCATCCTAAATCAAAATATAAGAATAATGAGTTACATTTAGGCACAAAATAAGTATACAAGACTAAACATTAAGAGAAAAAATATGATATTTTGCATTCTCATCACCTCACTCACGGTTAAAGAAAAACCAGCATTCCTCGGCAAGCTGTTATGGCTGCACAAGCCTCATCTCTCATTCAACATAGATTGCCCCGAAATTCAAAGATCCTGGTCGCCCAACCATTGAAATAAAAATAGGAGAGACGATCATCCAGAGACCCCTATTAGATTTAGGAGCCAGTGTGAACCTACTTTCCTACTATGTGTACCAAAAGTTAGGTTTGGGGGGAAATAAAACCCACAAATCTTACCCTTTCCTTAGCAGATAGGACGGTGAAAGTTACCCCAAGGGGATTGTAGAGAATATAATATGAAGGTAACGAGTTTTACTATCCTGTGGACTTCGTTATCCTTGAAACCGAAACCTGTAATACATCCAGACATTCACACACCTATAATTTTAGGGAGACCTTTCTTAGCCACAGCAAATACTGTAATCAATTGTCGAAATGGAATGCTGAAGTTATCTTTTGGCAATATGAAAGTTGAGCTTAATGTCTTCAACATAAGTAAACAACCACCTGACAATGAAGAAATCGATGAAGTTGACATGATTGAAAGTCTGGTTCAGGAGACTTTCTTACAAACTTATAATAAGGACCCTTTAGAGGCTTACCTTGCCCATTCTGAGGAAGGGGTCGAGCATGCACCCCCCTAATTCTATTCTCCTTGTGAGCATAGATCGTCATCAGCCGACTATTCTTCCTCAGACTCTTCCAAAACCATTCTTAGATAATGGTTGAAAAAAAAAGGGGATCTACATTTTGTCTGGTTGAAGACATAAAATTTAGCGCTCTTGGAGGCAACCCAACTTATAAATATTATAAAAAAATAACTAAAAAAATAAAAATAATAAAATAATTATTTTTTTTAAAAAAAATACTAACATGCAATTTTGGGGGTTTTTGCCCCAATTGTCAATTTACCTACCCATATCAGGTAACTTCTCCTCTATTCCTGTTATTCTTTTAAATTTTCTTTAACATTGAGGGACAATGTTAGATTTAGGTATGGGGGTGAGAATATTTTTGATTTTTTATGCTATCAAAAAAAAAAGATTTGAAATTTTTTAACTCAAATTTTAATCTTTTTGGCTGTACAAACTAGGAATTGCTTTGACAATAGCTTTGAGTTAAGAAATATGATAGTAGTTCTAGCTTGAGTTTTCGTCCCACCTATCTTCTGCTAACATGATAGAAGATGATTAAGCACCTACACGTAAGCACATGAATAGTGGGGTATGTAAACTTGCAAATAATATGAATACTTTTAATCTTCGGAATAATTTAAAGTTAATGTGTGATGAACACCCTAATTAAAAAAATATTGATAAAAAATTTAAATAAAATAAGTTTATCATAAGTCTTCTCACTGAGTAACTGGGCCTCTTGCTTGGCAAGCAACGAGTGTTCGCGTAAAAAGGTGAGGATGGCTGAGATTAAACTCTGAGTGACTAATTTGGCTTTGGAGCCTAGTTGACTTGAGTTATTAAGCCTGTTTAGGGTGTCTTTACACCTAATGCCCTAAGCCATCTGGATCGAGAGTCATTGGCCTAACACTCGCTACATGGGTTAGCTAGAAAGCTTAATAAGGCTAGATATTGCACAAGTCATTCTTCTTAGCATTCAATCTGAAAAAATAAAATAAATAAATAAATAAATAAATAAATAAATAAAAGTTAAATCTCGGGTGTTCATTACCAGTTAACTCTATAAAGTCTTGAAAATTGAAGTGATCATATTGGAAGTAAGTTAAAGCCACTCATTTATATGATACTATCTTGCACCTCACTACATTCTTGACTTGTTAGCAGATAGATAGGGTGTAATGAAACTTGAGTTAGAGTCTGTTTAAATATGATAGCAACAAGTCTCTATTGTCCTTGCAATTCTAGTTTCATACAGTAATACTTGTTCAAATTTCGAGTTAAAAATTGGAAATCTCTGACTGATGAAGTTTGTGGGTAACTTCACTGCAAACCCTCATGAGACAACACTCGTCCACTAGGGTAACCTAGGGGTTTAACGGCTTGTTGCACGTGCTAAGTGCAATCGTAATGCTCTACGAAAGTGAGTATTTATCTTAGTATATTTATATAATAAATAACATTTTTGCACTCTCATTTTATCATTTTTGCACTAAATTGCTAGAGCTAGCAAAAAGCTAGTTGGGGGGTGTGATGAGAGCACAAAAGTACAATCGTCGTACCATCTTAATTAGTATTATAGTTAATCATTAATGATAAAATTAATTAATTAATGTTGTATTTGTGTTTAAGTGCAAGTAATCCAGAAACCCAATAACATTGGGTTTGAGCCCAATGCCCGGCAGCCCGAGCTCAACAAATTCCCCAACTGCCATGCATGCATGAAATCCCGACCGACCACATCCTTCCAAATCAGTCTCCGCGTATCTCATCCCGTGAGATCACGCGAGCCCAAGCATCAAGTCACAATGAGCATCTCATGCGATCTCCAGCTTCATCAAGGGAGAAGAAATGGTCCCACGATCAATCGAGCCGTGCCAGCATCCCATCCGGAACTCCAGCCTCTCATTTCCTCTATTTCCCAGCCATCAAGGAGCCACCTCATAGATCGCGTCCAAACCCCGAATCACGCCATCATCCCGTCCGGCCTCCTCCGCATCCAAGCTTCTGTGCCAACTCTTCCGAATCCCCTTTCATCCCGGAATCCCAGCAGCCAACCCCTCCTTCCCGTGATCCCACCTCACAGATCGCCCCAAGCACCGCATCCATGAATGGCGTTTTCCCAGCGCATCCCCAACTTCCCTCATAGCCATCCACCCGCTCGTGAAGCATCTTCGTCTCTCCCGGAGTCCCAACTGCAATCTTCCAGCGCCCATCAAGCCATGATCGGCTCCTCCCTTCGATCCCGCGGCCAGCCCTTCATCCGAGTCACCTCCACGCTCCACGCAGCCATTCGTCCTCCTCCCAGCTCCTCTTCTCCTGTCCATATCCACCTCCATGAATCAAGCGTCCGCTCCGTGTCCCAGCAATCGGATTCCCCAAGCACCGCATCCGTGATCCTCCCATCGATCACGCATCCTGGACGACCCCTCTTCCGCAAGCGCACGAGCGTCCGTTACCCCTCCATCAGGGGATCCATCGCTGGCCAAACAAGGGTGGGCGACCTATTTAAGGGAGGAGAAAGGAAGAAGGAGGGGAGCTCTCGGTGCGGGGTGGAGGCCAAGTAACAGGGGTGGCCGGCGGGTCCACAGAAAAGAGAAGAACAGGGGAGAGGGCTCGGTTTGGGAGAGAAGAAAGAAAATCAAAAAGAAAATCAAACAGAGCATGGCTCTATTTTGTGAAAAGGAAGAATAAAAAAAATAGGAGAGAGGGAAAAGGGGAGTTTTCTTATTTTTCTTCCTTTGTTTTTATGCTTTATTTTGTAGAAGGAGGAAGCATTAAGCTTCCAATCTTCATTTTACTTTTGTAATTGTTCTTTTATGCAATCCATTAATTTTTTTATTCAATTCATGTTTTAGGTTAAGTTTAATTCCTGCAGTTTATTTTATGCATTCAAGAATTCTTGCTTTAGTTGCAATATATGAAATTTTCTTTAATACAGTCTATGTTCCAGGCTTCAATCTTCCTAAGCACTGTTTTCATCCATGCCAAAGTTTTCCTTTGAATAGTTAAATATTTTATTAAATTTATAAATGCTCTTCTATTCCAAGTATTTGTCTTTTCGTTATTTTCAAATAGAAAACCTTCTCTGGTAGACTAGAGAATCATTTAACATCCTCAAAGTAATGTTTTTCTTCTACCATTCAAAAATCGATTTTGAATCCGAGTGAACGTTTTAATATTTATGCAACTTCAATCGCCTCCCTGTGGATCGACCTCTTACGACCACTATTCTTCGAGTAGAACAGGTAAGAGTAAAAATTAATTTAAAACTTTGTTGTCGGTTCTAACAACGATCTGTTTAGCATATTTTTAGGTAAACAGGAATCAGACAACAGTAATTTTGCAAAAGAGATTTGGGATAGGCTAGAGGTAACTCACGAAGACACCAACCAAGTCAAAGAATATAAAATTAACCTATTTGTACATAAATATGGAGTCTTTAAAATGGAATCTAATGAGTATATTACTGAAATATTTATACATTTTGCCGATATCATTAATGGCCTTGAAGTCTTGACAAATTGTACTTTAACACTGATCTTGTGAGAAAGGTACTTAGGTCATTGCTAAGATCGATGGAGGCAAAAGTCACAATGATCTAAGAGGTAAAGGATCTCAACACTTTGCATTGGAGGAGCTCCTTGGCTCGCTGACGATGCATGAATTAACCATGAAGTAGTACCATGAAGAAGAGTTAAAGAAGAAGAAGACTATTGTTCTCAAGTCTATGAAGCAAGAAGAAGATGAAACAGACCAATCTGAAAATGGTGATGATGATGAAGAGATGATGCTAATCATCAGAAAATTCAGGAGATTAATGAGGAGAGGGAGTCAAAGAATGAGGAAGAGGCTAATGGCTAAGAGAGAACCTAGTAAAGATAAGGAGGAGGAGCCGCTAGAATGCAAGAAGCTCTGCCACTTCAAAGCATACTGCTAACTACTTAAGAAAGCTTCCAAGAAGAGGCTAATCTGGTGAACTTCTCATCGGCTGCTCTTCATCAAAATCTACTATGGCCCTCTCCCCCGCCTCTTCCTCTTCTTCTTCCTCACCTCCGGACGATCATGGATTGCCCCAGCAAACCATCCTCAAGGCTTCTAGGGTTAGAGTTTTTAAATAATTTTTTTCTAAAAAATAAATATGAGCATCGGCCTATTTTCGGTTTTGCCGATGCTAATAAGTGTCGGCGGACTCCAAACTAGGCCGACGCTTTGAAGCGTCGGCATAGCTTTAGTATTTGCCCATAGCTTTGAAAGCATTGGCAAAAAAACTTTCCACCCTACCTACGCGTCGCTTTTGCGATACTCTTAAAAGCGTCGGTGCCAAAAATTATCGATGTTTATAAGTTGGCACATGCTCTAAAAAGTATGGGGATAGACTATTTTTTTGTAGTATGGGGAAGCCAGCTAAGTTGCTGATCGACTTTCGGAAGAGGGTCTATCCTCAAGTTTTGGATTCTGGGCCAATAACTTTCCTTGGCTCATGACAGAACTCAAACAAACATTAGAAAATATTTAGAATAGATGTCATGCTGTTTATATCCTATAGTGATTCACCCTTCTAACAATTCCATTATATTTTGTTTTTGGGGCTCCAAGTTCCTAAAGTCCTTTTGAATTTGTAAATCAAATTAGTGTCGTATGACCAATAGATAATTGAAAAAAGATTAATTGGAAAGTCACTTCCTCCAAATTACCAAAAGCTAAATGCATAATATTTTTCCAATACAAAAGTTAGATCAATTGAGGGACCCTAAACTGTGCAACACTCAGCCCCGACCCAGCCCGTGCTTCTCTTTAGCATCTGAAATAGAACGGCAATAGAAAGAATAATAAGCTAACAGCCTAGAAAGTTATCTCGACATCTCTAATTGCATTAAACATATAACATATATGAATGTGTGTATAGATATCATTATAAATTGTAGTAAAAAGTAATTTTTGCAATTTTCAAGAAGAAATTCCACAATTGGCATGTAGATGTTAAACAACTTAGTAATTCATCTTTCAAAATGTTAGTATAAAAATTAGATTTAATGTAACACCATTTATAACACCATCAAAATTTTCAAAACATTTATTACAACACCATGTTTCCCTCTTTTCTATCAAAATGGAAGAACCTGCCTGCAGCTAGATCAAGTAATTGCATGAGCATGCCTCTGGCTTGTCGTTGGAATTGAAAGACTTCAATATTCAATATTGAAGATGCGAGGTTCAAATGTCTTCAATATTCAAAGACTTTTGATTATCGGTATGCTGCTTAAACTACTATTAGAACTATTGGTAAACTAAAGATAAAAAAGAAACAAGTATGAAAAATAAAAAGATTCATTCATTTTTTTCTATATAACCCTCTCTTTTGTACTTTCTGCACTCGGATCGATAACCACTTAGGAGTGCATGCTTTCTAGTTTATGCAAACCTTGATTAATTACCTGCCACAAATCCACTCATTGTGGTGGTTATTGACTTTAATTTTGAATTCAAAATGGATCCCTCCAATTCTCTCGTCAGCCTTCTTGAGATGCAATTGATCTTGGGACTTGAACTTCAAAATCTATGGTACCAGTAATGTTCGCCCTACCTTCTAGATTAATTTCTATTAAGCCGTTAACCCTCTCAAACTCTTTATGGTCTCTTTCTGACAAACTCAAATATTATGACTACCTTAACTCCCTTTAATAAGTCATGCATATCGTCTCTTTTATGGCATGATTCATCAGGCAGCATCTGGCACACTTTAATGACTAATCTTACTGCATCATGTGGTGCATGAGCAGGATGTAATTCAAACAATATCCTCCACATCCTATTATCCAATGGTGGAGAGGATGATAGGATATACATGTCACCATATCTTGATTCTGATTAGCAAACAACTAAGTTGTGCATAAAATGGCTGATGTAAATCTGGCTAAACAGCATAACCTCATTCTATTGGTCCAATTGCCATAGTCAACATAGCCATCTTGTTTCGTAACTTAATTGGTTTAGTTTTGAAAGGCAGTGTAGCTAGACTATTCATTGATCAACGTGACTGAACTAGTCATCTTGCTTGCCTTATTTATCAGTACATCATGCAGCCAAATTGCCTCACAACCTGACTTCCATAGAGAAAATGGCAGCATTCTTAGTTAGTTGGTGCACCAAATTAGCCAAATTTTAAGTAGTCTGATTCCCAATAAGATCGTCCACTAATTGAAGTGACAGAATAGTCCACTTTACCATTATTAATATATCATGCAGCTGTTTACAGGATGGTGGCCGATAGCAAGCGCTATGTGGACTGGATTTGACAGAGTCAGACAAGCGAAAGTCACGTGACCCTTACCAGACAAGTAGAATTCGATTATGGTGAATTGTGCTAAATATGAAGATGAAGACTGAACATATAGGATTCATCCAGAATATGGACAAGCAAGTTGAAAGCTTAGAATCATACATGGAGTGACCCAGTTTGTGGTTACATCACATTATTGATCATGAAAGCGAACTGTTGAAACTGTTGAAGATCTTGGCATTAGAGACATTTATAGGTATCAACAGTAATACAATAGTTAATTTATTTCAATTGTGCTTCATTTATTGTGTCTTTGTATAAATATTAAAATTTTACTCTATAAGAGGACCTTTTGACAATCAATTAAAATTATCTTTATCTTTATTTTAATCTTTTATCTCGGAAGTAGGTCTAACTTATATTTTCTACTATAGCTTAGCGCTACGCCCTTACTATAGCCCAACACTAGACCCCTACTATGGCCCAACATTAAACTCCTATTTAGTTCTATCTTCTTTGAATTGTGGTGTGATGGTGACAAAATTTTTGAAGATCAAAGGCAACATCTTTTCAGCTAGTCCACCGCCAACGGCATGCCTACGCACACATCTTCCCTTTGTCCAGCAAGCTTGGCAACATCCTCTATCAACTAACGAGTTTCCAGGTTCACCTGGAATGGGATGAAAGGGGCGGCAAAAAGCTTTTTGGCATGCCTACTAGGACACTACGTTGCTGCTGTTATACCACCAAGGAAGAAGATGGAAGTTTTAAGAGCCGGACAACTAGGTAGTCTGACATTTCATGTTGAGGATCGTCCATATTTTCAACTGAGGCCATCTAGATTTCCTTCCCCAGCCTTGCAGAGGGCTAAAGACTTTGGTGATTGTGTGGATTATACCCCTCAAAGGGAAATTTTATGTTGGGGGACAGCCATACTATAATTAGGGCACCTTTCAAGTATATAACAATCCTCTTTACTAGCTAGTGCCAGGACTGACATTCCTTGCTTAACCTACCATTCACGGAGCCAATAGAGGGAATTTGAATTTTACACAGTTGGCCGACATGCTACAAGACCAACTAGGATGTGCGCATCAGCCTACATGATGGCTAGTATATTGAAAACTGTATCTTGATTAGTACGATCAGTTATATAAGTTTCCAAAAGACTATAAAGTTTTAAATTCTTAAGGTTTTCGGTGGATGATAACTTATCTATAGTGTTACATATTGGCAATTTCTTAGACCAATGCGGTGAAGATGGCAACAATGATTTTCTCAAGCTTTGCTTGTTTGCTAATTCATTAATAGGATCACCCTTCACCTGGTATGTTAATCTGCGCTTGAATTTTATTCATACTTCGCAAGATTTGTTGTCTCAATTTCATACATAGTTCTAACAGATTGAGCCTGAAGGGTCAGTAGCTAACCTGACTATGTTGGTCCAGCAAACTGGTGAATTTGTTGAGTAGTTCATGGCTCGATTCATGATTGTTAGAAATCAGTGTTATACTTTTTTGAAAAAGGCTAAATATTTGAAGATAGTATAGAACAACCTAAATTTGGAATTGAGAAAGAAATTTGTAGGGCGGACATTTGCTAGCCTCTTCTAGTTGACCATGCAAGCAGTGAATTATGAAACCATATTGCAGGAAGAGAAGTAGAGGAAGCATACAAGGGGACGTTTTCCTAGAACCCTAGCTATAAGATTTAGCTTTCGACGCTGATGACTTTAAGCAATGGAGTCTTGAAGGAGAGGATTGCAATGAGATTGATGTAGTAGATATCCTTATAGGGAGGCTATATGTTTCTAAAGTGTTGAGTAGGCTGATCTCTCAGAATCGGCTAATGCCTGGACAGCTAGAGTCGAAAGGGGACAAGAAATACTTCTTTGATATTACAAAGATCGAGAGAATTTTTGATCATCTTCTCAAAAACAAGCATTTTTGGCTTTCTGAAGGGTATAAAATCTCTCTACTAGAAGAGCTAAGGGATAAGAAATATTGCAAATGGCATAATAAATGGAGCCACTATATTGCCAACTGCATCATCTTATAGAATGCCAAGTAGAAGGCAATTATGGATGGTAGACTAAAGTTTTTAAAGAAAGCAAAGATGTGGTGCTGCTGGATCGAGATCCTTTCCAAGAAATGTAATAAATGTAGCTTCAGTAGATCTGATGTTGTCCAGTGCAACCCAAGAGAGGGGATGAAGTGGGTTTTTCAAAAATTTTTACTTAGTGCACTAAAATTACATACTAGATAAAAGAAAATAATTTTTAGCAGAAAACTAATAAGTAAATATGCTGAAGATATTAGGCAATGCAAATACAAAAAAATTATAGTGGTTTGATGTAAACCTTGCACCTACGTCTACTTTCTAAGACTTTCTTTTTGAGAATTTTTTACTATAATCTACAATCCAGATTACAACCTAGTTCTTTTTTCGATTCACAACCAAATCTAGTTAATTTTTTTAGGTCAATCAACCAAAACCTACAACACATCTAATAAGAATTTGATGGAGTGATAGAAGGTAAAGTTGATGT
The DNA here is from genome assembly GCF_009389715.1 of Phoenix dactylifera. Taxonomy (NCBI): domain Eukaryota; kingdom Viridiplantae; phylum Streptophyta; class Magnoliopsida; order Arecales; family Arecaceae; genus Phoenix; species Phoenix dactylifera. Next base: position 104,140 of record NW_024068542.1, on the reverse strand, counting down.
AGATATCGAGATCTATCTTCTTGAGAGTTTTAGCTTTTTTACTAGAGATGTCTATTTTAGAAAAAAGAGTCCTACTAGAATTAAAAAGAGTAATCCATCCCAAATTGTATGAGGACAGACTTTACATTATAAATTGAGGCTATGTATCTCATTTTTTTGAAGGTTAATGAAAGAAAAAGGAATTAAAGTCCTACTTTTGAGGTTCCTCCATCTCTTCTTGTTTTTTTATTAAGAGATTCATGTTGAATGGGTTGAAGAAAATCTTTCTTCTCTCTGATTGGGTCAAGTTGGTATCAGAGTTTTGGTCCTCTACATCTATGGGAGCCTTAGTGCATGGTCCAAATGTGCATGCAATGCAAGTAGTTAGGAGAAGAACTATCCATATTTGAAGTATACTGAAGGACAAAGACAAGTATGACTACTACTTCTACCTCGACGGATGATGAGATGATGAAATGTCTCGCACAACTAGAGCAGAAGATAATCCAACTTACTGAGATTGTATCTCGATTAAAGATGCCTTCAACACAAGCACCAGCAACTCTATCTTTGAGCAAAACCAAGTGGTTCGATCGTAAGACAAGAAAGCAAGTATTTTTCCATCTTCAATTCTGAATTAGCAGGAGCTAAATCTCCTAAATAAGGAGAGCTCTAATCCAGAAGGATCACCAAACTTGATGTGGACTACTTTGGCCACTACAAATATTCAAGAAGATTACCAAACTCGATGTAGATTACTTTGGCTACTACAAATTTTTAAGAAGATCACTAAACTCGATGTGAAATACTTTGGCTACTACGAGTATTTCAAAAAATCACCAAACTCAATGTGGATGACTTTAGCTACTACAAGTATTTAGGGATCCTCAGACTAGATGTAGAATATTTTGATCATTACGAGCGGGGTGAATAGGGTTTAATAGCAAAATCTGCCACATCAAAAAGCTGAGTTGTAGCTAAACTTCTGGAAGGCATAACTTGGTCATACGATGCCCAATTAGGATGATCATTTTTTTTTAACTTGGGTATCTTTTCAAGATCTACAACTTTGGGTTGTAGGTTGAATTGGGCTGAAGTTCTACATTTAAACTCCGAAACGGACTGGTCAAACCCAATATTTTCTTTCTGGGCAAGATTTTGTTCGGGCGTATTTCTTTATCCGATAAAAATTCGACAGAGTTGATGTAGAAGTCGAGATCTATCATTTTGAAATTTTTAGCTTTTCTCTACAAGAGATTTCTATTTTAGGAAGAAGGATCCTACTAGGATTAAGAAAAGGAATCTAGTCCAAATTGTGTAAAAACGGACCTCACATTATAAATAGAGGATATGTACTCCATTTTTTTGAAGTATCTATAAGAAAAAAGGAGACTTAAAGCTCTATTTTCGAGATTCCTCCATCTTTTTTTATTTTTTTTAAAGATTTAAGTTGAGCGAGTTGAAAAAAATCTTTCTTCTTCCTGTTTAGATCATCTAAAGTATAAAAGTAGACTCTAGTTGGCTAAGGGTGGACTTCAGTGTGTCCATTGGATGAAATGATGAAGATTCAGCATTTTGAACATTAGGTGTCGACCCAAGGGGCCTAGGGGTTGACCCCCAGGTCGACTTCGGCACCCTAGAATCAAGTGGCACATAGGGCATAAACCAGAAGTCAATTTGTAGATCGGCTCCCAATGTGTCACAGGCAAGAAACAAAGCAATGTTTTTCTATTTTCTTTTAGGGTTTACTTTAGTGTCAACTTTTGGAGCAGGAGTCTACCTATAAATCGACCTCTCTACTTTAGCAGGATATAATAGCTAGTTTTCAGCGGGAAAAGAGGTGCATCTAATGGGCTCCAACCACTCTCCAACAGTCTCCATCGGCTAGTAATTAGTCTTTGTTGCCCAAGAAGACAACCCAAGAGGGGGGGTGAATTGGGTTTGGATTAAATCTCGACCAATTAAAAACTATGATTAGTAATTAACTAAATCTATTGCAAGCAAACTAGTTAAGTTACTAGATGAAGTGAATGAAGAGAGAGAGAGAGAGGATAGCAGCCAATACAAACACAAACCAATTTATAGTAGTTCGGAGCTAACCCTTGCTCCTACGTCCACTCCCCAAGCTTCACTTGGGAGTTCACTATAATCTCTTGGATTACAGCCAGTTATTTTACAAGTTCACAACCCAACTTGTTGTTTTCGCGAGATCACAACGAACTCAGTCGGTTTTCACAGGCTCACCGACTAGAACCATCCGATTGTTTTTCCGGGATCACAATCGAACCCTTACACCGTTGGTTTTAACCTTGGCTCACCAACAAATCTTACAACCCTTGATTCAATCTCCTGGTTGAATCAAGTAAGAAAATAGTTTGGAAAAAGTTACAAGGAAAGCTTCTTAATAAGCAAATATTAATCAATATGAATAGAGTAGAGTTAGAAGCCCTCAAACAGATTTTGGAAGAGGAAGAAGGGGCTTCTCGAACTTTGAGTCTCCTTTTTGAGTGCACTGAAGATCTGATGTCAGAGGAAGAGCCTTAAATGCGAAGGGAAGACTTCTAGGAATGTATTGAATGCGTTCTTCCTTCTTTTGCTTGTCTTTTCTCTCAATAGACTCTTGGTAGATGGAAAACACTTAATGCACAAATGGAGTAACTCTCTTGGTGTCTACTACTATTCAATCAGGCTATTTAAACAGTCCCACTTGAGAAATAGCCGTTAGACACTGATTTATGGCCGTTCTGCACAGTCTGCACCTCCTGATAATGTATCCGTTGGGGTCGGAGTCGACTCGGCTGTTGCTGGAGTCGACTATTGCTTTACTAGAGACAACTCGCCCACTGTACAGGATTTGAATTAAAGTGCTGTCCCATTCTGGAGTCGACTCGGCCAAACCTGGAGTCGACTCGCCAATATCCGGAGATGACTCGGCACTTTTGGAGACCGCTCGTTCTCAGGGTTCCAGAGATCTATATTTCTGCATTTCTTTCTCGAGTCGACTCGGATCATCTTGGAGTCGACTCGGCTCTCAGAGCCCGAAAACTGATCCTCTGTCTTTCGAGTTGAACTGCCTCAGAGTTGACTCGTACTTTGTTGGGGTCGACTCGGCTGACTTGGGGTCGACTCTCGTATTCTCGGAGTCGACTCGTTCACAGAGTCATTTTATTTGATTTTCTGCCTTTCAGTCTGCTTTCCTCTGAGAGTCGACTCTTGCATGTTTAGGAGTCGACTCGCTGAACTTCGGAGTCGACTCGTAACCTTCTGGAGTCGACTCGGTAACAGGATCCAAAAAACCATCGTTCTGTCTTTCTATCTGTTACCCTTTGGAGTCGACTCGAAACTGTCGGGAGTCGACTCTGCAAGCATCGGAGTCGACTCGAAATCGTCGGAGTCGACTCGATGATAGGGTCTGAAATTCATCTTTCTGTCCTTTTGTCTGTTCTCAGTCGGAGTCGACTTGTAGTGTGCCGGAGTCGACTCGAGCTTGTGCCAGAACCTCTGAAACACTTGGAGTCGACTCGCAAGCTTCCCGAGTCGACTCGAGCTTCAGATTTTGGCTTAATTGTGTTCAATACTTAGCCAAATAATCTTGAACAAAAGCTCGATGCTCTTAAAGATAAATTCACATATATTTGCCTGAAACACTAGATTGAATTCATTAGTACAACATGAAATATTCTCAAATGCTTTAAGCTCATCAAAATCAAATAGGGATATAACCAATCACTCCATAGTCTTCAACAACTTTTCTTCCTAAATAAGCTTCCAAAAGGTATAAAACAAGAAGTAGACTCGAGAGAAATCATTCAAAGCAAGAAGAGCATTCATTGAGTGAGAAGAATTTAATTCAAGTTCAACAAAAACTTCAAGATCATGCATTAAACATTTCCATTGAAGTGCACATCAAAAGGCTTCTCCCCAAAATTCTAAAGAGCACTTAATTGGTTTTAGTTTTGCTTACTAAGGAGCTTTTATTGTATTAATTGTATATTCACTATTTTATCATTGTATCTTTTTATATTTGTGGGGACAAGTTTCAATTTAACTGAAACTAGGAAAAGGTTGATCCATACCTTGAATTGGAGTGTGTAAGGCTTGCCCGTGCTTGAAAAATAAGTGATTAGCTTGGAAGATCTAGGATTGTCTGGTTGGTAGTATCCGACATTATAATCTTTTGCAGGTGATTTGTGGATTGGAATTTTCAAGTAGGAAGCATGTGGAGTGGATGTGGGTGTTGGGTTTGACACCAAACCACTTTAAATCTCTTGTAATTATAGTATTCTAATTGTGTGCATTGTGCACTTCACTACAAAGTTATTGCACCGCTGCACTTATAGCTCATAAATTTTTGAAAAACACAATTCACTCTTCTCTCTTGGGCTGCATAGCTAGAAAATAAGTGGTATAAGAGCTTAGTACTCTAGCCCCTTATTGACCTAACTATCAAGAGTAAAAGATTTATAGCAGCCCCGATTGGATCATCTTGTCGAGGGACAATCTACTAATAGACCTTCTCTCTTTAATGGCAACAACTACACTTATTGGAAAGCATGCATGAAATATTTATCTAAGCACTCGATTATTCTATGTGGAGTATCATAATCAATGGACCACATACACCCACAAAATTGACTGATGGTATGCACTTTCCTATGCCCGAAGGGGAATGAGATAAGTTTGATAAAAAAATGGCTCAGCTCAACATTAAAGCTATGAATGTCTTGTAATTCTCTTCAGATGTAAATAAATTTAATAGGATTTCAACTTGTAATTGATGAGAGCACAAAAGTGCAATCGTCGTACCATCTTAATTAGTATTATAGTTAATCATTAATGATAAAATTAATTAATTAACGTTGTATTTGTGTTTAAGTGCAAGTAATCCAGGAAACCCAATAACATTGGGTTTGAGCCCAATGCCCGGCAGCCCGAGCTCAACAAATTTCCCAGCTGCCATGCATGCATGAAATCCCGACCGACCACATCCTTCCAAATTAGTCTCTGCGTATCTCATCCCGTGAGATCACGCGAGCCCAAGCATCAAGTCACAATGAGCATCTCATGCGATCTCCAGCTTCATCAAGGGAGAAGAAATGGTCCCACGATCAATCGAGCCGTGCCAGCATCCCATCCGGAACTCCAGCCTCCCATTTCCTCTGTTTCCGAGCCATCAAGGAGCCACCTCACAGATCGCGTCCAAACCCCGGATCACGCCATCATCCCATCCGGCCTCCTCCGCATCCAAGCTTCAGTGCCAGCTCTTCCGAATCCCCTTTCATCCCGGAATCCCAGCGGCCAGCCCCTCCTTCCCGTGATCCTGCCTCACAGATCGCCCCCAAGCACCGTGTCCGTGAATGGCATTTTCCCAGCGCGTCCCCAACTTCCCTCAGCCATCCACCCGCCCGTGAAGCATCCGCGTCTCTCCCGGAGTCCCAACTGCAATCTCCCAGCGCCCATCAAGTCATGATCGGCTCCTCCCGTCGATCCCGCGGCCAGCCCTTCATCCAAGTCACCTCCGCGCTCCACGCAGCCGTTCGTCCTCCTCCCAGCTCCTCTTCTCCTGTTCGTATCCAGGTCCACGAATCAAGTGTCCGCTTCGTGTCCCAGCAATCGGATCCCCCAAGCACCGCATCTGTGATCCTCCCATCGATCACGCATCCTGGACGACCCCTCTTCCGCAAGCGCACGAGCGTCCGTTACCCCTCCATCAGGGGATCCATCGCTGGCCAAACAAGGGTGGGCGACCTATTTAAGGGAGGAGAAAGGAAGGAGGAGGGGAGCTCTCGGTGCGGGTGGAGGCCAAGTAACAGGGGTGGCCAGCGGGTCCATAGAAAAGAGAAGAACAGGGGAGAGGGCTCGGTTTGGGAGAGAAGAAAGAAAATCAAAAAGAAAATCAAACAGAGCATGGCTCTGTTTTGTGAAAAGAAAGAATAAAAAAATAGGAGAGAGGGAAAAGGGGAGTTTTCTTGTTTTTCTTCCTTTGTTTTTATGCTTTATTTTGTAGAAGAAGGAAGCATTAGGCTTCCAATCTTTATTTTACTTTTATAATTGTTCTTTTATGCAATCCATTAAATTTTCTTTTATGCAATTCATGTTTTAGGTTAAGTTTAATTCCTGCAGTTTATTTTATGCATTCAAGAATTTTTGCTTTAGTTGCAATATATGAAATTTTCTTTCATGCAGTCTATGTTCCAGGCTTCAATCTTCCTAAGCACTGTTTTCATCCATGCCAAAGTTTTTCTTTGAATAGTTAAATATTTTATTAAATTTATAAATGCTCTTCTATTCCAAGTATTTGTCTTTTCATTATTTTCAAATGGAAAACCTTCTCTGGTAGACTAGAGAATCATTTAACATCCTCAAAGTAATGTTTTTCTTCTACCATTTAAAAATCGATTTTGAATCCGAGTGAATGTTTTAATTTTTATGCAACTCCAATCGCCTCCCTGTGGATCGACCTCTTACGAACACTATTCTTCGAGTAGAACAGGTAAGAGTAAAAATTAATTTAAAACTTTATTTGTCGGTTCTAACAACGATTTGTTTAGCATGTTTTTAGTTAAACAGAAATCGGACAACAAAATTTTGGCGCCGTTGCCAGGGAGGCAAATCGAGAAGCAAGAACGATCACGAAGATCAAATCGAATTTTGGATGTCCGAAGTGAACGCACTCCGGTAGTAAGTTTTTTTTATTATTTTTATTAATGTTTCTTATTTTGATTATTTTTAGTTAATAATTTCGTAGCTATTAAATTCTAAAATTTGAAATTCGGAATTTAAAATTCTGGAAAAAAATAAAATTCAAAAAAAATAATTTAAAAATAAAAAAATTCCAAAATTCTAAAATTTAAAAATTTAAATTCAAAATTTGAATTTTGAATTTCAAAATTTGAAATTTAAATTTTAAAAAAAATTAATTAAATCAAAAAATTAAAAAAAATTATTATTTTTGCTAGTAATTGATAGGGTGCAATCCTCCGAGATCATCATACCTCTATTGGGGCTCCTCACGGAGTAATCTCTAGAGCTTATTCAACGGGCATTCGGAGATTGAATGACGCATAAGGATTAGTTTTTAGTTTACATTCAAGTTATTTCTATATAAAAAAGGATTTAAAGAAAAATAAATATAAAAATAATAAAAAAAAGAAAAAAAATCTGCTTGCTCATTTAATCAATACAACCTAATGACATTCCATAAACTTTTAAAACAATCATTGATTATTTGTTGCATTTAGTATTAAGCATTTGTATAAAATAGTTTAAGGGCAAAATCCATTAAAAAGATAAGATCAGAAAGTCATTACCTATCCTTAGCCCAAAAATCACCACCTTGCATACATATCCTAAGCCAAATTAAATTAAAATCAATTAGACGTTGGTCTTAGGGTTTTCGAGCTCAATTAGGCTCTTGAAAAGAAGCGGCTGAAAGCCACTCTAGTGAGAATTTAGTAATTGGTGATGTCTAGAAAAGTTTTACAACAGTGAGAACTGTTACGAGTATTGTGGTATCGGTGTATCCTTTCTGGCAACACCACACACACCAGGACTTTTCTGGTCACTGGTTACTAGATCGCTTAACTGGTAAGCTCAAGCTTAATCTGAAAGGAAGATTAGGAGCTGTCTAATCTAGAAGAGAATTTCAGAAACTTTTTAACCTGATTAATCTCTGTGCAACTAGATTAAAAGCTACTAAACATTCTTTAATCTCAAGATTAAAGAGCCAATCTGTTGTGTGGTGTTAATTGTGGTCATCTTGGTCTAGCCCTTCTTCTTTTCTCTTAGGATTTCGTTCATTTTAAAAATCAAATCTAATGAATTGTTGATAATGTATGCATGGTAGAAGGTCATTAAGGGATAAGTTAACCCCATTTGATCCTGAGATTGACAGAACTTTTCATCACAACTTGCGAACTGTAAACCAACCATCAATCTCTACAATGGGTGAACATATTAGAACTTTGAATGAGTTGTTTGTACCCGTATCTGCTAGTCCCCCTACTTGCATAGTATTACCAATTAATAATGCAGCCCAATTTGAGATTCGGGCTGCAACAATAAGCATGTTATCCAAGTTTCATGGGTTCGAGAGTGAACAACCCTACATTCATCTAAACAAATTTTTGACAATCTGTCAAACGTTTAGAAATCAAAACTTAGATGAAGAGGGTATTAAATTAAGGTTGTTTTCCATGACTTTAGAGGATCGTGCTGCTGCATGGCTGTATTCCCTTGCTTCAAATTTCATCACATCATGGGAACAACAATTTAGGAAGTTCATGGCTAAGTTCTATCCCATGGTAAAAACTAAAAAAATTAAGGATGACATCAGAACTTTTAGAGGAAAATCTGAGGAGGAATTTTTCCAACTTTGGAAAAGATTCCATGATCTTTTGGTCAAGTGCCTGCACCATGGGTTTGATAAGGCTGATCTGGTCCACTTCTTTTATAAAGAACTACCTCCGGCACATAGAAACATGATCGAGTCCATGCACAAGGGTAGGTTCATGAACCAAACCCCGGATCAAGCCTATGAATTTCTTGTTGACTTAGCCGAGAATGCCCAAAATTGGAGTAGCTATGGTGAAGAAGTAAATAGAGATGAGTTCGGGTCTAGAGAACCAAGCACCTACGGAATAAAAATAGATCCAGAACTAAAAAATGTCATGTCCAATCTGGTAAATGGGATGAACAAGTTAAGTAAAAAGTTTGATGCTTTCACTGTTTCCACTAATTCGAGTTCATACAAAGAGTCAAATCCCATCATAAAAGTGGAACACGAGCGACATGGCTTATGTATCTTGTGTAACAGTTCTGAGCATCTAGTGGAGTGCTGCCCTAATCTGCCCACCATAAAGGTAGAGCAAGCAAATGCTCTAAATTCATATAGTGCCTTTAAGAAGCCCACTCCCAACTCATTCAGCCCAGTTTACCACCCTGATAATAGGGTCCATCCAAATTTCTCATACAAGCAGAACGAACCTATTCAGCATCAAGGTGGTTCCCCAGGTTTTCAGAACAACTTCCCCAGGATAGGTCCATCACAAATGAACCAACCTTTGATTCCATCTGTACCTCCTTATAATGCCCCTATCCCACAGCAACCTTCACCATTAGAAACTGTCATGCCCCCGGCCCGAGATCGCGAGTCAGGGGTCCGCGCCAACCGCCGCACACCCGTAGGAAGCTCTCCCCACGAGCATGCAAGGCATCTTAACCAAACATCTCAATTATATATATATATCTAAAATAATTCAACTGAAATAAATTCAATCTTACTCCATTGACGGACCCAAATTATATAGTCTCACAGTTCTAAATACGCAGTGGAACAATAAAGATAAAACATCAATTTAAATAAAGCCTAATCTAGAATAACTTGTGCTTCAGTTCTTCTAGTCGCTCTTCCATTTTAAATCCCCGATAGGTTAGTTCTCAGAATCTGTAAAACAACAAGAAATTGTATAATGAGCTAGACAGCCTAGTAAGTAATAAACACCTTAACTAGTCAATTCATATAATAACATAAAATATAAATACAAATTACGATGATCAACATAATAACATAACCAATTCCTTTTCAAGCACAAATTCATTAAAATTCGTATTTTTTAAATTAATATACATAATCATAAATCTGATTCGAAACAAATCATATTCATCTCATCAGCCTTTAGCTACGACCACACTTATATCCTGTGGCTAGGCCAGAAACAGAACCGCACTTATACCCTACGGAGTGGGCCAGAATACCGCACTTATACCCTGCGGAGTGGGCTAGAATACCATACTTATACCCTGTGGTGGGGCCAGAATTGTCAATGCATAATTCCCTATTGGCAGGGTCCAGAACATAGCCAGGCTGAGAGTTCTAAATCTGATGCACATTAAAATTCTTTTGTAAGATAATAGATATATCGTAATCCGATCTAAATATGCATACGATGCAAAAACAGTAATATAACAATAGTCCGAAAAATATTATTCCAATTCACATATCCATTTTTCATTCAAAGCATCATCTCGTAAAATTCATAAATCACATATAAATTCATTAACAATTTATTCGATGCAAAAATAATATTATATAAATGAGGAGTCTAGAGAAGGCAGTTCATTACTTACCTTGAACACGATCCACAACAAATCTAATTAATCTCACAAATTCCTCGTAGAACCTAATATCCAAAAATCATATTTTCTTTTAAAATTAATCATAATATATATAAAACTTAAATTTTAACATTCTTCCAAGGTCGACCCTGCAGAAGTGTCTAGCACCCCGGGTTCGGATTCAGATTCGGATTCATACCCGTAAACCACCCTTCTCCTTTTATTTTATTATTATTTTTTATTATTATTTTCTTTCTTTCTTTCTTTTCTTTTCTTTCTTTTCTTTTTTTTCTTCTCTTTTCTTTTCTTTCCTTTCCTTTTCTTTTTCCTTCTCCTCCCGAAGCTTCCTCTCCTTCCTTTTTTTTCTTCTTCTTCTTTTTCTCTTCCCCTCTTCTCCTGCGACCATGGAGAGGAAGATGCGACCCCATGCCGAGGCTCGGAAGGGGTGGCGGCCAGAGGCCGGCGGTGCCGGCGGCGCCTGCGGCCGGTCGGCGGTGCCTGCGACTTGTGGTGGTCGGCCTTCTCTCCGTCCCGTGGAGAAGAGAGGGCTCGGAAGGGCGGCGACTGACCCTCTCTTCTTCCCATGGAGGAGTGAGAGAGCTCAAGAGAGGAAGAGCTCGCGGCGGGGACCTGCAGCGTCGACGGTGCTCGCGGCCTTACACGGGTAAGTCCCCTCTTCCCTCTCTTATTCTTTCTTTCTTTCTTTCTTTCTTTCTTTCTTTTTTTCCAAATGGTTTAATAGAGAGATGAAGTTAGGAACCTTACCTCAGCCCTGGCGAAGATCCGGCGGCTTTCTTCTTCTCTGGCGGCAAACGGAGGAGGAAAGGGTCGTCCGTGCTGTGGCTGCTCGGCTCTCTCTCTCTCCCTCTCTCTCGGCCGGCAGCCTAATAGTCAATTTTAAAGACCACGCAATAGCACGTATCTAGTAGGATAGTGATTACGGGTATCGATCCACAGGGATTGGGGTACAGTTGTTTTCGTAAAAAAAAATTTAAAGGAAAAGTTTGTGAAGAAATTAAACTAAGAAATTTAATAAAAGAAAATGCCAATTAAAAGGATATCAGTTTAGGGAACCTAGGGCAAAGAATTCACCACTAACATCGGAACAAGGATTAATTGTATTTTAATTTATTCTTGGATTAACATGCAAATTGGCTACAAAGCCTAATAAGCATTTAAATAGAAATTCACAAAAGCAATTTGGGAATAATCCATCTTCAGTTGGCATGAAATGTCTACCCTAATCTAAGGTGGTAGCACACCGCATCTTCCTTAAGCATGGACTATCTTATATTTACTTAGTGATCATGAAGAACAGTTGTATAAACTTCTCATTTAAAATCACAGAAATTAAACATGAAATAAAAGAAGATATTCATTAAAAACAATAAGTTCATACAACTCAAAGAATATAAAATAAAATCTAAAATCCGTGTTCCTTTGTTAGGGCTGCATCCAACCCTGGAGAGGAGATCAGCCTTCCATGAAGTCGTGGGTGACAGCAGCAGTGGCACAGCAGCGGGCTCCCATTTCTTCCTTCTCTTCCTTCGGCGACTCCCCTCTTATCATTTCATTTCTTTTCTCTCTTTTTTTTTTGTGGGAAGTAATTCCCAGAATATTCCAAACTATTATCTCTCCCTTTACTTCTTCTTCTTCCTGTGGGATTTGGCCTCCGAGAGATGATATGGTTCTATAGGTACAGATTTTGGCACGATGGGCCCTAATAGAACGCTCTATTTCAGAATCGAAAGGTACTAATTCAGGAAGAACAACCCAAGCTGTTAAAGAAGCACTTCACTCCTTCCATTTATACCTCTCCATCTTGTATTCGACTACCTGATACCACGACTGCTGTGCAGTTTGAAATTAAGTCTAGTGTCATCCAAATGCTTTCCTCTTTTTATGGACTCAACAATGAAGACCCATACAGACATTTAGATGAGTTTCTTGAGATCTGCACTACTGTCAAAATTTAGAACTTCACTGATGATGCTCTGAAATTTAGGCTGTTTCCTTTTTCCCTTAAGAATAGAGCTAAGCAGTGGCTCCATTCATTAGAAGCCAATTCCATTCTTTCATGGGCTCAAATGCAACATGAATTTTTGAAAAAATATTTTCCTATAGGAAGAACGAACCAATTTAGGCGTGCGATCACGAGCTTCTCCCAATCTGACGGAGAAGAATTTTATGAAACCTGGGAAAAATTAGAGACTTACTCCAAAAATGCCCGCATCATCAAATACCCAAATGGCAATTAGTGCAATGCTTTAATGATGGGTTATCTGAACGAAACCGTCAAATGGTTGATGCTTCTTGTGGGGGAACTTTCATGCTTAAGAGTGAGCATGAGGCATGGCAGATGTTTGAAAATCTTAATGAAAATTCTCTCCACCATGCCTCCTCCGCTCGTCAAGCACCTCCTGAGTTCTCAAAGAAAAGGGACCAAGTAGAAGGAGAGGAAGCCCTAAAAATAGGGCTTCCTTCTTCTTCGGGATGGAAGGAATTCCATCCCGTTGCCTCATGTGCGTTGCACGTGAGGCCAAGGTTTGGGACTGGGCCGATCAAATGGATCGGGCCCAATTCCAGGGTCTCACAGAAACCATGATGGCTAATATGATGAAACAACAACAAGATTTTATCAAGCAACAACAACAGACCAATACAGCCCAAGCCCAAACTAACCAATTCCATGCGCAAGCAATTGCAAAACTTGAGGTTAGTCTAAGCCAAATAGCAAACTCTTTAGGGGATAGGAAGAAAGGTGAACTACCTAGTCAACTAGTGCCTAACCCTTGTAGACAACAGAATCAAGGTTAGAGAGGTCAGTATCAAATCGATTCTAATAAAAATCCGACCTATGAAGTTCAGGCAATTATCACTTTAAGGTCTGGCAAGCAAGTGGACAATAAAATCTAACTTTTTGAACATGAAAAAGAAAATAAAAATGAATCCGATAAGAACCTTATTCAGAAGAGAGGTCAAGAACAGGATAAATCAGAAAAAAAGGAAGAACCCATAGAAACATACAAACCTAAGGTTCCCTTTCCCAGTAGACTTTAGGACTCCAAGAAACAATCTAACTTTGATGAAATAATGGAAGTCTTTAAAACTGTTCAAATAAATATACCTTTCCTCGATGCCATACGACAAATTCCCTCCTATACAAAATTCTTGAAAGACCTCATAGTGTGCTGTCGCAAGCAACCAAAAATAAAACCTATACCCCTAAAAATATATATGTAGTAGTGCGAGTAAGGATCGTTCCCACGGAGAGTATCTAGCCTAATTTTATGCTACTTGAACAAGGATGGGGGGGGGGTTTGAGTATAACGAAAACAATAAAACAACTAAAGAAGAATTCAGATTAAAGTATTGAAATCAATCAAAAGAACAAATCTTGGTCTAAGTCAACATCCACCATCGGAATTTTACAACTGATCATTGATACAAAGATATCAATTTGCACTTTGAATGTCCACCGATAGAAGTATTTTCTTATCTCTTCTTAGTCGTAGTTAATTAAAAACAAGCGATCTAATTAACCCTAACTACTAAACAACCCAAGACAAGCGCTAAAGGTTTAATCTAGTAGCAGCCTTAAGAATTAGAGAGATCGATGAAGCTAAACAACACAAACACAAGCGGTTGCATTTGATTTAGCCGAGTATTCTTCCTAAGATCTGAAAATTTCTGACGCAGCAAATTATTAGATCTTAGTTGCTTCACAGATTAGAGGGATCAAACAATTACGGATTTGATATCTAACCTAGCAATAGATTGCAACGAATAATAAACTAGTAGGCCTCCTAGTAATTAAACGAAAACAATCATAAAAATATGCACAGAAGGACATTCGACATCAAAGCATGAATTGAACAATGAAAACAAATTCAGATCTCACAGTTTTATTGATTCCGAGGCTTCTGTTTCCTTAGACCAATAAAAGCTTTAACCACGCAGAGCCATGGATGCAAACTTCCAAGGAGAAAAGAGAAAGAGGAGTCCTCCAAGAGAAAAGAGAAAGAGCCCCCCCCCCCCCACCGGT